>NW_004525772.1:7614-8255 GCF_000260255.1 Octodon degus
AGGAGAAGAGCTAGGAAACATGAATATGTCAAGCCATATGGTTATATGTAGAAGATTGGCAAGGCAATGATCCTGAGAATCTTCAGAAGATTTTTTAATCCAGCAGTTAATTGGAAAGAGTCTCACCCTGACTAACTATATATACTGATACCTGTGAACTAAGCTACTGCACTGCAGATAGTAATCTGTAATAATAGTTTCGTGCTTGGAGTGCCTGTCATTCTGATCTTCTGAATATGTGCTGTTTGTCATGACATGCCAGTTGCTGCAATGATGTCTCTCAAGTTGATGGTTGTTCAAGAAGAAAGGGGTGGTGAATGAAAGCAAGAGACAGGAAAAGGAATATTGTGGGACTGCCCTGCTTCAAGGTTGTATATGGTGAGATTTTTGGACTTCTGTGTAAACAGAAGAAGTATATAATTTTTATGCCTATTTTTAAAAAATATTCTAATTATAATTTTTTTATCATATGCTGTAGGGACATAATGTTCAACATATCAATACTTAATGAAAAATACCTTTTCCATATTGTACCTAAGATGATTGATATGCAGACAGATAGGGAGGATTAGCTTAACAGCCGAAGTTGTATGGTAATAACAATAAGCTTGTCTTCTGGATGGTTAGCAACCTAAGTTTGC
>NW_004525772.1:10290-11065 GCF_000260255.1 Octodon degus
AAGGAATAAGAATAGGTAAACAAGAAGTTAAGCTATCATTACTTGAGGATGGCATGACACTTTACTTGGAAGACCCAAAACATTCCACATAGAAGCTACTAGAATTGATACACAAATTCAATAGCATAGCAGCTTACAAAGTTAATATCAAAATTCAATAGCCTTTCTCTACACAGATAACAAACAGAGTGAGAAATAAGAGAAACAATATCTTTTACAATAGCACCGAGAAAAATGAAATATCTTGCAATTAATCTAACTAAAGAAATCAAAGATGTTTTCAAGGACAATTAAATACCCTGAAAAACGATATCATAGATGATTTCAGAAAATAGAAAGATATTTTCTTCTCCTGCATAGTAAGAACCGACATTGTGAAGATGGTCATCCTCTCAAAATTGCTATAAAGATTTAAGGCAATCCCTATCAAACTATGAACAACAAACCTCCTAAACTTAGAGAAATCATTCTTAAAATTTATTTGAAACCAGAAAAGACTTAGAATAGAAAAGGCTATCCTGGGCAACAAAGAGAAGGAAGAAGGCATTACACTTCATGACTTCAAATTATACTAAAAAGCTACCGTGATAAAATCAGCCTGGTACTGGGAAGAAAATAGATCTGAAGATCAATAGAGATTAGAAGTTGCAGAAGCCTCTATGAACACACTCAGTCAACCTATCTTTGACAAAGGACCCAAACATGCTAACTTGAAGTAAGATAGACTGTTTAACAAATAGCGCTGGAAATACAGGCTCTCTTCATGCCGAAAACT
>NW_004525773.1:0-1028 GCF_000260255.1 Octodon degus
CATTTGTCAAAGATAAGGTGACTGAGTGTGTTTGTAGGGGCTTCAGCATCCTCTAATCTATTCCATTGATCCTCAGGTCTATTTTGTTGCCAGTACAATGGTAATTGTAACACAGAAGTCTTGTAGTACAATTTCAAGGCAGGAATGGTAATGCCTACAGCCTTGTCTTTATTTCCCAGGATTGCCTTTGCTATTCTAGGTTTTTCTGGTTCCAGATAAATTTTAGAAATTATTTCTTTAGGTATGTGAGGTACGTCGGTGGTAGTCTGATAGGGATTGCATTAAATCTTTACAGCAATTTTGGGAGTATGACAATCTTCACAATGTTGGTTCTTCCTATCCAGGAGCATGGGATATCTTTCCATTTTCTGAAATCCTCTACGATCTCTCTTTTCAGAGTACTGTAATTTTGCTCGAAAAGATCTTTGACTTCTTTAGTTAGATGAATTCCAAGGTATTTTATTTTCCTCGGTGCTATTGTGAAAGGTATGGTTTCTATAATTTCCCTCTCAGTGTGTTTGTTGTCTGTGTAGAGGAATGCTATTGACTTTTGAGTATTTACTTTATAACCTGATATGATACTGAATTTCTTTATTAATTCCAGTAGCTTCTTGGTGGAGTTTTTTGGATCTTCCAAGTAAAGTATCATGTCATCTGCAAATAAAGATAATTTCACTTCTTCTTTGACAATTCTTATTCCTTTTATTTTTTTCTCTTCTCTAATCGCTGTAGATAATGATTCCAGAACTATATTGAATAGGAGGTGTGATAGAAGACATCCTTGGCTTGTACCATATGTAAGAGTAAAAAATTTCAGTTTTTCCCCATTTAGGATTATGTTAGCTGTTGGATTCTCATTAATGGCTTTCACCACATTGAAGTAGAAGCCATCTATTCCAATTTTCTGTAGGACTTTGAACATGAATGAGTGTTGGACTTTGTCAAAGCCTTTTCTGCATCAATGGAGATGATCATGTGGTTTTTAGTTTTCGCTCTACTGACATAGTGTATTACATTGATAGATTTTC
>NW_004525773.1:2898-10531 GCF_000260255.1 Octodon degus
AGGGTATAGTAGTCTGGGCTGGAATTTGTCTTCATAGAGGACTTGAAGTACTCTGCTCCGTGCTCTTCTTGCCTTCATGGTTTGTGAAGAGAAGTTGGCCATAATTCTGATGTGTTTTCCTTTGTATGTGATCTGCTTCTTTTATCTAGTGGTTTCAGTATATTTTTCTTGTGGTGAATTTCTGGGAACTTGACTATTATATTTCTTGGTGTGTTGTTTGTTGGTTTGAGGTTACTTGGCATTCTGTTTGCTTCGGTTACCTGAATATCAGATTGTTTCCTCATATTTGGGAAGTTTTCTGCTATTACTTCTGGCCATTTTTTTTAATGTCATTTGTATCGACTCCTTTTTTCTCACTGATGCCGATTAGTCTCACATTGTTCATCTTTGCATCGTCTTGTTGGTGATGAGTTATTCTTTCCTGCATCCTCGTTGCTTTTAAGAGATCCCTTCTTACCTTTTCACTAGCTGCATCAGCATCTTCAAGATTTGAAACTCTGTGTTCATTTTCACTTAAACGGTTTGGTAAGCTTGTGATTGAGATTTTAATTTCCTCTATAACTCTTTGACTCTGCTTCATGCGATCTATTTCTTTCCTGTATTGCTCATTCAAGGAATCTGTCATTTTTCTAATCTCCTCTATTTTTTTCTCACTGTCTTCTTTAGAAGAAGTTATAAATTCTTTTACTGCAGTGTTTTTTTCAGATTGGATTTCCTCCCTCTGCTTTTGTAGTTGCTTCTTTACTTCAGATGGTATGAATTCTGAGAATTCTTTTTTTATTTCAGAAAAAAATGCACTCTGAGTTTCTCTATATCTTTCTGTTGTTGCTTATTTACTACTGACGCTATTAATTCATGCATTTGAACCAAGCTAGTATCCTCCGCACTTGTTCTGGGTGGGCATTGGTTTTCCTCCATATGTTTCTGCATTTGATTCTTTACTGCAGTTGTTATTAATTCAGGGATTTCTTTTTATATTTCCAATCTGAGTTCCTCTATACCTTTCTGCAGCTGTTTTTTTGTTTTGTTTTGTTTTTGTTTTTTTCAGAACCCTTTGATTCATTGCTTCCAGCTGTGTGATTCCCAATTTGTTCTGTGTTAGTGTCCTCTGCACTTGTTATGGGTGGACTTGGGTTCTGAGGTTGCATTTTGTTCCTTCTCGTCATTTTGTGTAGCACTGTCCTCTGACCTTTGTCATAGATCTTCATTGTAGTTATAACCTTAGCACCTACTGAAGTTCAGGTGCAGGTCTATAAAGTTTGGATTTATCCAGCTGTGTCTAGCTTGGGTCTGGTGCTGTGCTCAGCTCCTTCCTGCTGCTGACCTTGAGGGTGAACCTGTTGTGCCCCTCTGGCAAGATTTTCTGCTCTTGGACTAGCTGGGTGGATCTGTCCTCTACACTCTCTGCAGGGATTGCAGCTGCATGGTTTCACCACAGGCCTGTATGCCAGGCCCGAGCTGAGTCTGGAGTGGACAAGATGGAGTAGGGGGGAGATGCAGTTCTTCAACACACTCACGGGACCTGGGCTAGGACTGGGTCTGGGGGTTCCTGGAACACATTAGAAATTCCAACTCTGTGGGTGGAGTGGGGGAGGTGCTCAGAGCGGTTGGGCGTATCCCCAGGGGGTGGAAGATGGTCTCACCCCCGCTGCGCCTGGGCTGGGACCTGTAATAGGTCCCCCCAGCACAGGGTAGCAGGAAGCTCTCCCACACACTCACCGGGCCTGGGCTAGGCCTGGGTCTGGGGATTCCCGGAATGTGGCAGAATTTCCTACTTGGCAGGTGAGGTGGGGAGGCGCTACCCAAAATCTTGTAATCTACATGGTCAGGTTTAGTCAAGCAATATCCCCACTTCTCTGTTACAAATTCTGTCTCAGATACTATTCTCTGTCTTCTGGGACAAAATACCCAACACCTAGAATTAAGGGAGGAATTTTATTTTATTTTATTTTTTTAGCTCATAGTTAGTGGAGATTTCTGTCCATACTCAGTGGGATCCAAGGCAGAGTGGCACATGGAAGCAGGCAGTAGTTCATGGCACTTTGTTCTTTACTGTAAAGAACAAAGAACAAAGGAAGGAGAAACACCTGGAACATTAAGGTAGCCTCTCTCCCTTCCCACATTGTAATGTAGATTACCTGCCCCAGGGCAGATGCAACACCCATACCCAAAATCCCAGCCATAGATCAAGAATTAATCACAAATTCTAGAAGCTGTCCCATGACTGTCTGACGCTTTGAGGGGACAACTAGACACAAACTGAAATACCACCAAAATCTCAAAAAAGGACAAAAGCAAGTGTTTTTGGAGACGTTTCTTGTTAAATTTGCATAAAAAGAAAGATTTAATTAAACTAATAGGTAGTAGTGATTCCAGCAGTGATAGTGAAAAATCTTCCTACACAATAACCCTCTTCTCTTAGACTCTATCATACCCACCAGCAATGTTTTCAAAAGTAACTGCAAGTTACTTTGTTTTTCTTTATTATTTGTATTTTGTTATTTAGTATTATATTACAGTATCCTATTTATTGTCATAAGAATCACTTTGTGGGATGAATCATCTGAATGACCATTATTTCTTTTCCTATTCTTTCTTTCTTTCTTTCTTTCTTTCTTTCTTTCTTTCTTTCTTTCTTTCCTTTCTTTCCTTTCTTTCCTTTCTTTCCTTTCTTTCCTTTCTTTCTTTCTTTCTTTCTTTCTTTCTTTCTTTCTTTCTTTCTTTCTTTCATTCTCACTATGGAATTCAGGCTTACATTGAACTCACTATGTAGCTGAGGCTAGCCTCAAACTTGTGGTGATCCTCCTGCCTCAGCCTCTTGAGGGCTGGAATTACAGGTGTTCATTATTTTACATGTGGAAATTCATTTTGATATACAAATTCTTTTGACTGTAAGCATGTTTCTGGAATGAATTAAGCTTCTACATTTAGGTTTTATTATAATTTTAGAAATTAAAATAACTCATCTCTCATGTTTTGTTTAAAAAATCTCAAATCCTTACACACACACACACACACACACACACACACACACGGTTTTTATCACAGTACTATTTTCATACATTTCTTTTCCAATTAAAACACATACTCATGTATACAAGGTGTGATAGCATAGTAGTTATGTTCTGAATATCTTGAGAGTGAATTGCAGATAATGCACTTCTGCACTTCTACATCTCATAAGATTCAGGAAGTATTTCCACAATTGTCATTTGTTGAATATACAAGCGGTATCCAACTATTACCAATTGCAGCCATAGTTAATTTTTAATCAGGTTTTTGACTTTCACAAATGGATGAACAATCATTAATTTTTATTTAGCTAAAAATTATTTTTAGAAGAAGAAATTACCTTCTCTATAATTTAGAAGTAACTTTTAAGGTTTGAAGTATAGCTAGAGACATATCCTATTTAACATGTTCTTACACCACCCCACATGCAAGGCCGGGGTGCGATTGTGCTTACAGATGTGGGTGGATTTTCCTCTCTACTTTTGTCTGATGGTCTCTGGCCAGAAGAGACTGGATGTGAACATGGGGAGAGACTTGTCTGTCTTGCTGGGCAGCACTCCCATTACTAAAGAAGAAGAGGGTTCATTCAGTGTGCACAAATGTGCAACTAAACTGATATAGTCTCTGCTTTGAGCTTCTCATGATTTTTGTGTTCACTAGTAATTAAAAATGAGTTAAATATACAGCCTAGAGTACATATTCATAACAGAAAAAAATTGAATCATTTTGGAGCAGCCTTTACAATCCAGGAAGTTATAAACTTTTGTAAATATTCTTGTGGTAGTTATATTATATGTTTGCTTCTATCTTCCACTCTTCTGATAACTAAGTCAAAGTTTCTGTTGTACTTATAGAAATATTACTGCTCCTATATACTAAATCTATACTGATATGAAGCCATTTGTGGTGGAATAACTACAAATAATGTATTTTGTACACATATGTGCTTTCTAATTATAATTTGTCTTAATTTATAATATTTAAAACATTTGTCATTGTTTGGAAGCATATATAATTCAAGGTATGACATATTTGTTTGTTTGTTTTTGGCCTGCTCAGCCTACTCTGGGGGCAGGGCTGGTGTGGCATGTAGTGGCAGGGATCGAACCCCAGTCCCTGCGCACTTGCCTAAGCTTGCCTAAGCAGGTGCTTTAGGCAGCTGATTATCTCGCTGGCCCAAGGCATGACATTTGAAGAGAAAAGAAGATTCATTTGGATTAGTAATGTGTGTTTTTATTATTTAATTGTATTTACTTTTATAAACTCATAAGAAAAATATTTTATAACTTTTTTGTTACTCAAACCCAAGATAACAATAATAAACAAAATCTTTCTCCTCTAATGCTCCAAAACACAGGTAGAAAGATAAAAATGGTATTTTAGCTGTCTCAGCTATATCTAATTTGATTTTATGTCAGCACAAAAACAATGAGTTGCATGTTTTAAAGATTTCAGTTGAATTGTGTCCTTCAGTAAATATAGGCTAAGTTCCTGGAGTGTCAAACTTTTTCTGATACTTTCAGGAAAACAATGAAATTTTGCAACAAAAACAACATAAAAATTGCCAGCTATTAGACACATAGAGCCTAATTCAAATTCCTGTATGTGATACCAAAATACACACTGTAAGCCTGTGTAATGTGAATGGGAATATTGTACGGCTACTGCAAGACCACAGACTGCATACAGCACTCTTATCTGAGAGGTAGCTAGCTTTATTACATCATTGGAGGAAGCATTATCCAAATGAGTTAAAATAATGAAACTTTATTTGTAAGAAAGAGTATTACAATTATATATGTCCCTGGCTTGAGGGATCCTGGGTATTAAAATAACATTTGAAAGTGATAACTATGAAATATTTTCAATTGCTCACACTTTTCTGAATGATGTAGGAATTGCAGAAGACACGACAAGCTCCTAGAAATTTCACCAGTTAGTTTTAGGAGAAATAAGAGTAAACAAATATTTTTTGAAAAATATTCTCAGTAACACAGATTTAAACACATTCTGGGTACCTTTGACCTTCCTGAGTATGTTATGTTTACTAAGCCTGCCCTTTAAAATCTGAATAAATGAATTAACTCATGCATTTTATGAGAAATACTATTTATTTTTCCAAAACACAGCAAGTCACATAAGTAAAAGAGAATTAAGCACTCACCATAACTTCTATGTGCTTTTATATGTATCTGTGCCTCTTCTGAATAATAATCCACCTACAGAGACTCTGAGATTGCCTTGAAGAGTAGCACTCTTGGAGTGGATAACAAAATCTAATCACACTCCTGCTTAGAATGCTTCAGGACTGCACAGTACATTTAGCCTAGATTTTCAAGTTGCTTTCCAGCTAAATGATATCACTTATCTCCAGTAACTCTTTAAACATTTATAGAAATGGGACTATTACAGAAGCTGTGAGATACCGCATACAAAACAAGATCTCTGCAGTGACATTTTTAACAATGCAATATAAATGTGGATGTGTATGTTTATGAGCTTCATTTGGTTTCTTGTTATCTCTCTCTTATGTCCATATACCTATTTCCAGCAATGAGTGGAAACATTCCATCTTGCAAACATGTATCAATAAACATTTAAAAAATGAAAGAAAAAGAATTTTTCTGTTTTTATCATAATTCTCAAGCATTTCCATGTCTTGTCAGTGCCAACTCTATCCCTTTCTCACACACCCTATTTTTCAGATAGTGCAGCGATCATGAGGTTTGTAAGGATTCCCTTTTCTGAGCACTTGCTTTGTGATGTATAAGCAGCATGGAAAGGTACAGCAAAAGCTTAACATCAACTATCTATTCCATGGCAGAGCAAACACTGAGGAATCTATTCTGAGTAGGAATTCTCCTAGTTTATAACTATTGAGATTTGGCATAGGCTACACTAGAGTTTCCCCCATACATCTATAGTAACTCTATTTTTCCTACTTACTTCAGTGTTATGCTTTTCTTCTATTTTTCCCTCCTTTACTTTTTTTTCCAACAAATAATACACTGCAAATACTCTTCTTAGTGGTTAATTGCTGTACAAGACGTGGACTTGAGATCCTACTTACAAAAACCATTAGAATAAATCATTCTATTCATTAAGAGAATGCAACTATATATCCATCCTAACCACATTGAATACACAGATACAAAATGGACATTCATCGGTATACCCCATTTTTTCTAAGTTCCATTTTTGAAATATTATAGGTGTATAAACTCAGCAAAATATTCTAAAAGAGTCCAGTAGCCCATAATAGCATTGGGTCTTCTGTTTAACTGGCAATGTCAGAAATTATTGACCTGAGTCCCCCACAGCTCAACATAACAGCATGGCTTTATTGCCTATATTTCGTCTTCATAATTTTCTACTGGATGGTTAAGACCAAGGAAAAGCAGGACCAGTGCAACAAGAGTTGTAGCTTTTTGGGCTGAGAAGGTCAGTGAAATGCCCTCAGAATTTATCCTGAGATCCTGTACCTCAGATTGTAGAACCTATGTCAGTGCAGCCATGTGGATGAGTCACTGCTATTGCTTGGCCAATGTGGTCTCTGTGAAAGTCTGAGAGACTGTTTTGTCCCCATGTGACTCTCCTTAGGCACACTCTACGTCATCGATCACTTTGCTCTTTGGCCCCATAATCTTCTTGGTCAGAAAATTTGGACACTAACGAGGTACATGACGTTACAGTACAAGTTCTCATATGTCCTGAGTCTTAATTGATCTTAAAAGGCTAGGGCCAAAATGTTGGCTTTCCTTGTAGCCCACCTTTTTCTCTAATTTTGGTCTGCAAACTTAGGTTTTTAAACCATCCAGAAGACAAGCTTATTGTTATTATCAAACGATTTAGGCTATCAAGTTTAACCTCACTATCTCACTGCATTTCAAACATCTTACGCATAATAAGCAACAGGTATTTTCATCAAGTATTGATATGTTGAACTTTAAGTCCCTACATAAGTTCACATAAGTTCAAACATCTCACCATATACAACCTTGAAGCAGGACAGTCCCACAATATTCCTTTTCCTGTCTCTTTATTTCATTCACCACCCCCTTCTTCTTGAACATCCAGCTACCCGAGAGACATCTTAGCAGTAACTGGCATGTCATGACAAGCAGCCCATGTTCAGAATACCACAATGACAGGCACTCCCAACATGAACCCACTATTACAAATTACCATCTGCAGTGCAGTAGCTTAATTCACAGGTATCATTATATATAGTTAGTCAGGGTGAGAATCTTTCCAATTAACTCCTAGATTAAAGAATCTTCTGAATATTCTCAGGATCATTGCCTTGCTCATCTTTTACATATAACTGCATGGATTGACATTGTCATGTTTCCTAGCTCATCTCCTTTCCCTCTCTTGATTATTTAGTCCTTGAGATCCTGCTTTCCTTTTCTTTGTATTATACCTTTCTATTTGTATTTCTTCTTTGGAGTTCTTATACTAGGGAGACTATACAATATTTACACATGTGTGTCTGGTTTATTTCGCTTATGAGTATGTGTTCAAGTGACATCCACTTTAATATAAAGGCTTACAGTTTATCATTCTTAATAGCTGTGTAATACTCCATTGTGTAAAAATACCACATCTTTCTCAACCATTC
>NW_004525774.1:0-969 GCF_000260255.1 Octodon degus
GAATACACATTTTTCTCAGCTGCACATGGGTCATTTTCTAAAATAGACCACATAGGGGCCGGGGAAATGGCTCAGTGGAATAAGTGCTTCCCTGGCAAGCGCAAGGGCCTGAGTTCAATCCCCAGTTCTGCAAAAAAATAAAAATAAAAAATAAAAAATAAAATAAAATAAAATAGACCACATACTGGTCCATAGGTCATGCTTAAGTATATGTAAGAAAACAGAAATTATCCCATGCATATTATCTGACCACAGTGCAATGCAACTGGAAATAAATGACAAAAGAAACCAGAAAAAATCCCTAAATACATGGAAATTAAATGACACCCTACCTAGTAGCACCCAATGGGATACAGATGAAATTAAATAAGAAATTCAACAATATCTACAATTCAATGAAGTCAAGCAAAACTTATCGGAATTTATGGGATATGATGAAAACAGTTCTCAGAGGGAAATTCATAGCTGTGAACTCATAAATTAGAAAAGCAGAATGGGAACAAATAAACACCTTCAAGAACTAGAAAAGGAAGAGCAAATCAAACACAGAGACTAAAGACAGGAAGAAATCATAAAGATTAGAGCAGAAATTAATTCAATTGAGGTGAAGAAAGCAGTTCAAAGAATTAATGAAACAAAAAGCTGGTTCTTCGAAAGATTAAATAAAATCAATAAGCCCCTAGCTAACGTCATAAAAAAAAAAAAGGAAAGAAAAAATTCAAACACAAGCAATAAGGAATGAAAAGGGTGTAATTACCACAGACCCAGGGAAATTCAGAAGATTATCAATAGCTACTTTAAGAATCTTTACTCTCACAAAATAGCAGACACAGAAGAATTGGACAGATTCCTAGAAAGATAGAAATTACCAAAGCTGAATCGACAAGATATCACCACTCTCAGTAGCCCAATAACAGCCAATGAAATACGAGATGTAATTAAAAACCTACCGACAAAGAAAAGTCCAGG
>NW_004525774.1:3654-4121 GCF_000260255.1 Octodon degus
AGGACTAGACAATGAAAAGAGAGCAAAGAGAAGAGCTAGGAAACATGACAATGGCAAGCCGTACAGTTATATATACAAGATGAGCAAGGCAATGATCATGAGAATCTTCAGAAGATTTTTGAATCTAGCAATTAATTGGAATGATTCTCACCCTGACTAACTAACTAACTAACTAACTAACTAACTAACTAACTAACTAACTAACTATATATACAGCTGTGAACTAAGCAACTGCACTGAAGATGGCGATTTGGAATAGTAGGTTCATGCTTGGAGTGCCTGTCATTCTGGTTTCCTAAACATGGGTTGTTTGTCATGACATGGAGGTTGTTGTGCTGTCTTTCAGATAGATGACTGTTCAAAAAGAATCGGGTAGTGAATGAAGGCAGGAGACTGGACAAGGAATGTTGTGGGACTGTCCTGCTATAAGGTTGTATATAGTTAGATTTCTGGACTTATGTGTAAAT
>NW_004525774.1:4221-4666 GCF_000260255.1 Octodon degus
ATGAAAAGGAAAGCAAGAACTTGAGGACTAGACAATGAAAAGAGAGCAAAGAGAAGAGCTAGGAAACATGACAATGGCAAGCCATACAGTTATATATACAAGATGAGCAAGGCATTGATCCTGAGAATCTTCAGAAGATTTTTGAATCTAGCAATTAATTGGAATGATTCTCACCCTGACTAACTAACTAACTAACTAACTAACTAACTATATATACAGCTGTGAACTAAGCAACTGCACTGAAGATGGCAATTTGGAATAGTAGGTTCATGCTTGGAGTGCCTGTCATTCTGGTTTCCTATACATGGGTTGTTTGTCATGACATGGAGGTTGTTGTGCTGTCTTTTGGATAGATGACTGTTCAAAAAGAATTGGGTAGTGAATGAAGGCAGGAGACTGGACAAGAAATGTTGTGGGACTGTCCTGCTATAAGGTTGTATATAGT
>NW_004525774.1:5592-6531 GCF_000260255.1 Octodon degus
CAAAAAAAGAAAGATTGATTTAGACAAAAAATAATAACAACAAAGAAGTTATCAGAAATTCAAAAGAGGAAGAAAGAAAAAATAAAATTTAAGAAATTAAGTATTAACTGCTCTTCTTAAAAAAACAGCACAAATTGAGAATACAATTATCCAAGCTATTCTGCATACGTACCTAAATATGTTTGTACTTTCTTTCATTTGTCCTTTTTCCCATCCTATTTTTTCCTTCCCACTGAACAATTTCTTTCCCTTTTATCATGTCTGTTGTACTTTTTAGATTTTCATTATTCTTTCAGGCTCTTACACTAGCGAGAATATGATGTTTGCACATGTGGACCTGATTAATTTCACTTACCAATATAGTCTCTAGCTACACCCGTTTTTCTACAAAAGCTTCAAATTTATAGCTGGATGATACTCCATATGTAAAATATAACTTTCTTTTCCATTCCTCACTTGATGGACATTTGGGCTGTTTCCAAGGATTAGCGATGACAGATCATGCTGCTATAGACATGGGTACGTGTAGATCGCTGTGGGATGGCAATTTAATTTCTTTTGTAAAAATACTGAGGAGGGGAATAGCTAGCTTGAAGGGGAAACATTAGCCAGAGCAATTAGACAAGAGAAAGAAATCAAAGGAATAATGATGGGAACGGAAGACGTGAACTTCTCATCATTTTCAGATAACATAATACTCTACATAGCAGATCCGAAGAACTCCACTAAGAGACTTGTAAATTTAATAACAAAATTCACTAGCATATCAGGATATAAAGTCAACACTCAAAAATCAATGGCATGTCTATACACAGAGAACGCACCAAGAGAGAAATTATGGAAACCATGCCTTTCATAATAACACCCAAAAATATTAAATAAAGGAAGTATAAGCTTCATAAAGTGAAAATTATAATACTCTAAAAAAAGATATTGAAG
>NW_004525774.1:8433-9191 GCF_000260255.1 Octodon degus
AATACAGTCCCTAGTTACATCTATTTATTGACAAAAGCCTTAAATTTATCTTTCTTATCACTAAGTAATTGTGTAAAAATACAACATCTTTTTATCCTTCTCATTCAATCAATAAGGAATCAAAAGATGAAATCAATACAGACCCTATGGAAATTGAGAAGACCATAAATATCTATTTCCAAAATCTTCGCTCTCACAGGATGGAATGTACAGAAGAAATAAACAGATTCCCAGATGCATATGAACTCCTAAAGCTGAATCAAGAAGATATAAGAATTATGAATAATCTAATATCAGTTAATGAAATAGAAAATATAATTTAAAAAACCCTACCAACTAATAATAAAAGACTGGATCATGATGGATTCTCAGTTGAATTCTACAAGAAATTTAGAGAAGCTTTAATATCATCTCTCTCAAACTCTTCAATGAAAAAAAAAAGGGAAGCAATTCTCCCAAACTTATTCCTGGAGGCAAATATTACTCTGATACCAAAACTGGAGAAAGACCCAACCAAAAAGACAACTACAGGCCAATCTCCCTAATGAACATTGGTCCAAAAATCCTTAGTAAAAGACTAGTAAACACAACACAGGCAATAATCAAGAAGATTATACATCAGGACCAAGAAGGATTTATCCCAGGAATGTAAGGATGGTTCAACATATGCAAATCTATACATGTAATACACATCAACAGAACCGAAGACAAAATCACATGATCATCTCAATAGACACAGAAAAGGATTTTGACAAAGT
>NW_004525774.1:10511-11517 GCF_000260255.1 Octodon degus
GCCTGACACAGAACCCCATTGTCCACTTTTCCCTGCTGTTTCCCATGTGTGTTGCAGACTTGCAGGCTCCAGGTGTGGATGAATCCCTTGAGGAAGCCACATCTTCACAGACATTGTACACATAGATAATAGACAGATAAACAGACAGACAGATACATACATACATACATACATACATACATACATACATACATACATTGATTGAGTGATAGATGATGGAGAAATAGATAATAGGTATAGAGAGATAATTGATTGATTGATAGATGATAGAGATAGATTGTAGATCGATGACAGATATATGATAGATAGGCAGATGATAGATGATGGATTACAGATAGATGGTAGATGGATAGATAGGTGATTGATAGACAGGTAGATATCCTTCATCTATTGATAGCCATTTGTTCCCAAGGCCCGTGGTGGATTCTAAAGTCTGCAGAAGCAGATGGTATAATATTTCCATATAAATTAAGTATCTTTTGCAATATTCTTTAGGTCATTGCTAGATTATTGTAACATCTAACACAGTGTAAATTCTAAGTAAGTAATTTCAATGTTGTGTTGTTTGGGGAATGATAACAAAGGTCCTTATGTACTTTGTAAAGGTGCAGATTGTTCTCATTTTCTCGGGTTGAATCAATAGCGCCCACAAAAGCCAACTGGACAAAAAATGGGCTGGAGGTCGCTCATGCAGTGGCTCTGGAGCTCTGTGACTAACAGGCTTTACTGAAGGAGCCTCCCTGCTCTGTCACCTTGTTTAGACCAGACACTGCTGTGCAGCTGCTCCTGCTGGTGCTGGCGCCTGCTGCCCTTCCCTCCGGGTAGAACGTGCACCTCTGGGTGCAGGGTGCAGCTGGAGTGTCCCCATCTCCTGCCCACGTCTGTGACTTGCGGCATGAGCAGAAAAGAGGGTTACTTCCTCAGTCGCTAGCTTCCTGCCAGAGCAGGCTCTTCTGGCCCCGTGGCCCTTGGTGTCACCAGGTACTTGCACTCCTGGCTCCTGCAC
>NW_004525775.1:0-1698 GCF_000260255.1 Octodon degus
GGGGAGGCCTTGGGTCCACTGTTTGAACTGCGGCTCACGCTTCTCCTTGGCATGGGCCACACAGGAAGCTCCCCTCCTGGCTTCCTGCGCCACGTGGAAAGGGAAGCAGGGGAACTTCCAGTGACTTGTGCAAAGTCTCCCAAAGGCCCAGGGGGTTTCTCACTCCAACCTAGTTTCACTGCAGAAGACTACAAACTCACCTTGTTACTCTTGCTGTGACTTCTGAGCTACTCTGAGGTATGTCCCCTCAGGGGATGGTTTGTGTTTAGTTGTCCCCCCAACGCCTCGTGTAAGTTATGGGGCAGACTGGGCTAGAGAAGCAGCCAGTCTCTTGAGGGGTGGGGCCAAAGGGGTGGAGACAGAAGGGCAGAGCCAGAGGGGTGGAGCCAGATGGCGGGCCAGAGGGGAGGGGCCACAGAGGGCTGAGCAGTTAAACTGGCCAGATTGTGCTTTCTCAGAGATGGAGAAGGGCATTCTGGACAAGGCAGCGACCCGGCCACTCCTCCAGTGTCTTGAAGCCTCAAGTAAACGTGAGCTAAACAAACCTCTCTTTCCCTCATTTTGAGTGTGGGGTTTTTGTCCCAGGAAGGAGACAAGAGTATCTCATGCACCGCACACACCAGCTTTGGGCATAGTGAGATCTTTATTGCCTGTGGGATTTGTGTATGTTCTGGGGCTGCCGAACTGTTTATATGCAGACAATGTACATTTTAAGAATGATTTGGACATGTCTCCAACAAACTTTTCAGCATTTTGGCACAAATGTTTTCTCTGATTTTAGGGAGGGCAGCCACAGCACTGGGTCTGTACCAGTAAAGGCCCACGTAAAATAGTTCTGTGGAAAGCGTCTCTCTGGCTTGGATGATACACCAAACTCTGGTTATCTGTGGACCAGCAGCCTATGTGGTGATGCCAAACATGGAACACACTGCCCAGAGATCTGAAGCTCTGTGGCACAGGTGCTATGTATTGCCAATACCCACTACCCCTGTCCCACTGTGCTGGATCCAGAAGCTGGGGTGGGGAGGCCGTAGCACAGAAGCCAGGGGTTTGTGACGATGCCCAGCATCAGGACCAGACCCCAGGGATGCGTGAGAGTGCCTCACCAGGAACATGCAACCTAATACCTTCCCTTCTAAGCCACTTGATCCAACATCATCAGTTCCTAATTTTCTGTCATGATTCACTGGCCTGGCTCAGTGCTCGGCCCCTCTGGACCTGACACCCAGGCCCCGGGGAAGACACGGACCTCTTGCATCCTGACAAGGCAGCTTGCCCCCCTGTCAAGCCCTCAGACGTGGGCTTCAGAACACACCTGCCTTGGGCTTGCTCACCCTGCACCAGCTCCCCTCCAGCAAGGCCCAGCCACTGGCAAGTGCCCCCTAGTGAGAGTGGAGGAAGTAACTCCCCTGCAGGATTCTGAGAGACATCAAGAACTTGGGCCATCATCAGACATCAGGCTTTTAGTGCTTGATGAGTCATCAGAGTCATTCCAATCATGGGAAGTGGGAAAAGTTTTGCAAAGGCTGCATGCACTGGGATGTGTTTCTGAGATGTAATTTAGAAGCAGGTATGTGTCTGGAGTCTGGTAAAGTCCACAGAGCATCAGATGGAATGGAGGGACCTCTGAAGACTGTAAGTCCAAGTGCCTGGGCTTGTAGGACTCAGCAGGCAGAGAACACCTAAACCTGGAAAGCT
>NW_004525775.1:2208-4284 GCF_000260255.1 Octodon degus
AGAAGAACAAAGGCCTGGGATCAGAGCCTTCTCCCCTCCTTCTCCATAATCTGCTGGCACAAAGCCAGAAAATGCCTCCAGCAATCTTCCCTGGAGCCTATCGAGTCAGTAGGTCATTAACGAGAACACTCAAAGTTATGGGAATACTTGAAGCAGCTGGCACCTGAGCTGCTCACCACGAGCACCTGAGCAGGTGTGGGTCATGCTCAGCCGGCCCTTCCCTCCAGTATCTCTTCTCCTGTCCTGAGCAGCCCAGCTGGGCCTAGGTAATGCACGTGGTGACAGGAAGAGCAGGGAACAGGCCTGTCCCTGAGTCAGACAGACACCAAGGAGTGGTAAGCGTCCTATCTCCCAGTGGAGTCAAGCTAAGAGCTCACAAAGATCCTTTCAGCTTCTGGCAGAGAGCAGTGGCAGAAATCTGAGCTATTCTTTCCTGCCTGAAGCTCCCTTCCTCCTCCCTTAGCCTCCAAGAAAAAGCATCTGACAGGATACCTGAATCCAGTCTTCTCTCTGTTCTCTCACAACAGCATGAGGCAGTCAGGAAGAGCAGCGCCAGAGAGAAGAAACTCCAACAGGGTAAGTCCTTGCATTGGCTGGACTCGCTGCCTCCCACAGGTTCCCGCATCAGTACCAGGAAGGGACCCTAGATCTCTGCTTTGGGTACTTGAAGCCTAGTGTCCCTGGAGACCGAGGCAGGGGGCGTTCCCGGGACGAGCTCTGGTGGTAGGAGACATGGCTAGAGTGAAAAGGCAGAAATATGCAGTCATTACCGCTCCCAGCTGAGAATGACCAGCATTTGTGGGTGAAAAAGAGGAAGCTCAAGCAAATCTGCCCACCCTGTGATCTAAAGGACAAAACACTGGACACATTATAGAGCAATAGCCAGCAAACAAATAAGAGAAGCCAATGCCGCTGTCCACTCTGACAAGCTCCTGCCCAACTGGGCCTAGACCCCTCGACCTCACAAGGAGCAGTGCAGACCTTAACTGCTAGTTCCCCAGAGTTCTGCTCCCACCTAGACTTTCTCTAACTCTCCAGGCAACACGCTCCTAGTCAGCACCACGTGGAGCCTCCCAGTGTGCAGGTGGCTTTCTCGGGCTCTAGACTTGAGGAAAAAGGATGAGGGAAAACTGGACTTTGACTCCCCCCAATGTTGCTACCTCAGTCTTGAAAGTGTCATGACATCCAGTGCACCCAGAGGGCCGCATGCCCTGCCCTTGCCTGTGCTTTGCACCCTGGCCCAAGGCAACCAGACTCCTGATTGCTCCAAGTACCCTTGCCAGCTGCAGCCTGAGCAGGGCGGCCCCACAACAAACCCCGGATACAAAGATATGCAAAGTTTGGTCCTGTGACTTGGTAGGAGGCCAAAGGAGCATAGGAGCTCACTGTGCTGGGCCATGTGGCACTGCCCAGGACCAGGGTCTCAGCAAAGAGAGCGAAAGGCAGGCAGAGTGTTGCGGGGCTTATCATGCTGAGGCTAAGGCAAGTGGGCTCAGTTAGCAAGGAGAGCTGGGTCGTGGCTCACCAAGGTCCACTAATGGTTAGTACTATGTGTTGTGGCCTCAACATCCTGGGCTCCAAAGAAGTCATAGCAAAGTCCCTAGCTCTCCCTGGGCCTGCTTTTTGTTCCCCCCTCCCAAACTTGTGCTAGCTCTCTGCTGTCTTCTCCCAGAGTCCTGTTCTAGAAACCCCAACAAATTCCCGACCCTGCACCAAGAACCCTCAAGGCTTAGTCCAGCTCACAGACAACTGGGTCCCACTGGGGACCCAACTTAAGCTGCCTCCTCTGCTTCCAGTGCTCACCACTGCTTCCGGGGACACTGCACACTTTCCTAGCTTGAGCTGAATTGAACTTTCAAGGACTTGGAATGCCCTACCTCATTCATTTTAACAAATGTCATTACTACGCAGATAAAGTTGAAAAATTTTATCAGCTTGGCCCTTTAAGGCATTGCTCCAATTCCCAACCTTTTTTTTTTTTTTTTTGCTGGAACCAGGGTATGAACTGAGGCCCTTACACTTGCCAAGCTATCGCTTATTATACTGAGCCATCTCCCCAGCCCCTGCTCATAGTTT
>NW_004525775.1:5044-6482 GCF_000260255.1 Octodon degus
GTGGTGCCATAAGCACCTCTCCCCCACCATTCCCTTCTGCCCTGTTGCCCTCTTTGCAGGCAAAAGGTTGTGGATTGAAATCTCTCTAAACAGGGAGTTTTTATTCTTTTGTTCTGCTGGAGGATTTCCTCCCTGGCCCCTGGTCTTCATACTGTGTGTGTCCCAGATGGGTTTAAGGAGACCAGTGGTCCTGCAGGGGCTGCCAGTGTAAGGGTCGAGTCCCCACGTAGGAAGACCCCAAGAGTCGGTCTCTCATAATGCAAAGAACAAAGGGAATTTTATTAACTGTGTGCACACAGGGCGGTATGAACACGCAGGAACAGAGAGCACCCCGAGCTGACCGTGGGCAGTGGTTTTAAGCCCCAAAGACAAAGGGAGGAGGGATTTTGCAAGCGTGGTTACAGAAGCAAATGGCATTGGTTAGTTCAGGCTGGTTCCAAAAATAATTGGTGGGTTTGAGAATATATGACCTTTCGAGGAAACTAAGTGGGGTAGGCTACAGGGCAACTAAATAGTTAACTCTGCGGTTTCAGCCCCATTCTGAGAACTGGTGGGATTGTCTATGCAAGGTGTCCTATTTCACAAGGATGCCCCCAGGTTGGAGATGGAATGTTTACCTAAGCCCGGCCTGAGGCTTTGTGACTCCATCTGGGTTCCAAGATAAGGGTTATTTAAGCCGTATAGTCAAGGACCAGTAGGTGGTCCCTTGTGACTGGAGTCTGAACTTTAAAATTCTTTGGGCTTTACATTCCCCACTTTCTGTGTTGGGAATCTCTAATCCTAGAGATTGGAGTCAGCGGTGGTTAGAGCCTCATATTTTTGGTGAATGACCATGAGTTTAACATTTTCTACTGTTCGCAACCATTAGACAAGACATATTCATGTGATATGAAACAAGTGCCTGGGTGGTATTTATAAATTGGGACAGGTCATAGATTGCTGGAATACCAGTATATAGAGGGGGACTGGGGAAAGACAAAGCCAAACAAACAAATAATAATATTAACAGGATACAGTAATCATTTAGCAGATCTGGAATACAATAACCTTTTGAAATTTGTAATTATAAAAACACTAGTCAGAACATTTTGTAGATCCATTAGTAGATATCTCTTAAATATGAGGTTTAATCCCCCCCTTTTTTTTTGTAGGCTACTAGTATCAACATTTTTATTTTTTTATCTATAATTTTATTTTGTATCCTTTTTATTATAAAACACCTCAACTCAGACAAATTTATTCCTGTACAACCTTTTAACTTCTGTAGTTTGTGTCAGATATCTGGGGTCCACTGCATAAGGTACAACTGTTTGGTCCCTGTAGGTTGTCTTGCCCAGGAAACACGAATATAACTTTTCTCGTAATGGGGCAGGAAACCCAGAGAAGGCTCAGATCACCTGGGCTCTATCAGGTGGACAGCTATATTAGGCTTTAATAT
>NW_004525775.1:7023-8131 GCF_000260255.1 Octodon degus
CTATAGGCCCAAAGCTGTTTTGACACTGTGTAGCCAGTGTCTCTAGAACTCTTTATATTGACAGGATTTTATCTGTACATGAACATTATATCTCAATTACAGCTTAAAACCAGATGACAATGACTGGAATGAAGCTCAGGGTTGGAGAGGACAGAGACCTATGCCAGTATCCAGCAATGGCTGGGATTTTCCCTGCAGTCATGATTACTTATGGCTCCTCCATGGAGATGACAGGTTGAGGTAACAGTCTGGCCAGAGGGAGGAGGCAGGCCCAGCACCCTTTAGTCCTACAGGACCATATGGGAACCTGAGTCTGAGCTCTGGGGCCTCCGCCTCAGAGTGCAGTCTCACTTTTAGTGGCTGCCTTAGCAGTCAGGGCATGGCTTGTGGGCCTCTTAAGGCAGTCCCTCTTACAGTGGCCTGGCTTCTGACAGCAGTAGCAGATGAACCTCATCATCGTTGAACTCTTCTTGGAGCCCAGAGAATCAGACTTAGGGTCTGTTTTGAGGCTGCAACAAAGGCAGCCGTTTTTGATGATCTCTTTGCTTTTTTCCTGGTTTCCTCCCAGTTCTGATTATAGAACATTTTTTCCTTAGTGTCCTATAAAGTATCAAGTGAGTTGTCTGGAGAAAAAGCTATCTTTTTAGCTCTTTTTTAATATCTGGAGCTAAGTAATGAACTTATCTATAAAAGTAATCTGTCCCCTCACTGATTTAGGATCTCAAAAAGTATATTTTACCGAAACATTTTAAGAAATCAGAGGGGTGTTTATCTTTTTTCTGGTAAACAGCTAAAATTTAATAACTGAAGGTTTGGTCTCAGTTTTTTAGACCTTTAAGAATGCACATTAGAAAATACACATATTTTTTATAATCTCCTGCCTGGCTATTAGGCCAGCAGGGGTCTGACTTCTTGGGCTCCAGTGGGAGCAGGTAATTCCTGTTACAGCTAAACCAGAGAGACTGGCTGTTTTAAACTTAACAATATGTCACTTATCTCCAAATGTAACATCAACTTATAATGTTGTTTGTCTCTTTAAAGAATTTAAAACTTGGTTTAAGATTAACATTTTATAAATATTTTAGCAACTAAACAAGATTTAACCTTG
>NW_004525775.1:9211-10666 GCF_000260255.1 Octodon degus
GTCCAAAATTGAACAAAGAATACCAGTACATTTAAGAACTGGTCCAAATGTAGCACATACAAACATAAAATAGTCACAAAATGTCCCATTAAAGAAATATCATAACCTTATAACAATTTTAGGTTTTAGCTTAAATTTGGCAACACATTTTGACCAATATTTTAACAATTGTATAATGAATTTATCTGTGTACCAGGTGGCAGGCAGGATAAGCCAGTCCTGAGGGGATGGTCGGGAGTCACAGCCGCTTCTTATCAGTTGGAACTGCCAGTGCATCCAGGTGGAATTAGCCAGTTGTCTGGGTTCTTGATCCAGGTGGGTGGATCCTGGATGAGGTCAGTCTAGACTTATGTGTAGATGATCTGATCCTGATAGCCAGGCAGGTAAAAAAAAAAAAATGATACGGTGAAGACCTGAGCTCTGGAGAGAACAAAAGTGCCTTTGGGAGGCCAAGAGACATTAAAGGAGGGCCACTCTGAAGAACAGAGAGTGTGTCATTTTTTTTTAACAGTCAAAGAAAGATTATGTGCTCTCCCCCTAATCTCCGACCAATGACCTAGGGTAAGGGCGAGAGGAGCAGATGTTATTTGTCCCATATTATCAAAATAACCGATGTCCCACAGAACACCAAGGGGACAAAAGAAAGCAAAAAAAAAAAAAAAGTGTAGGCAGCTGCAAACAAAAAGGAATGCATGAAGCACATGGACTGGAGAGAGAAGTCATTAACCAATGTTGGTAATCCTGTAAAGGAAGAAGCAGGTTATGGCGCCAGACAGAGGAACACAGATAACACAGAACACTGAAACAAGACAATCTATTGGCCCCCAAAACCAGTCAGATCCCAGATCCGACAAACACCACTGAGGCGTCCCTCAGCTGAGTGACTTGCAACCTTCAGGCATGTCTACCTGTTGCAGGCAGCGGGAACTTACGCTCCTCACCACCAGTCATGGGCCAATAGGTGAGCGCCCGAAGGCAGAACCAGCCTGAAGGCAAACCAGCCTGAAGGCTAACCAGCCCGAAGGCAATGCAAATGGCCAAAGGCTATGCTGGCTTGAAACACTAACACTAACTAATGGTATGGCCATACTTACCCTAAGAGATGACTGTTGGGGTCCCCCCGCATGGGAGATGATCCCGGACGAGCCCCCAAGTGTAAGGGTCGAGTCGCCGTGAAGGAAGACCCCAAGAGTCGGTCTCTCATGCAAAGAACAAAGGGAATTTTATTAACTGTGTGCACACAGGGCGGTCTGAACACGCAGGAACAGAGAGCGCCCTGAGCTGATCATGGGCAGTGGTTTTAAGCTCAAAGACAAAGGGAGGAGGGATTTTGCAAGCGTGGTTATAGAAGCAAATGGCATTGGTTAGTTCGGGTTGGTTCCAAAAATAATTGGTGGGTTTGAGAATATATGACCTTTCGAGGAAACTAAGTGGGGTAGGCTACAGGGCAACTAA
>NW_004525776.1:0-775 GCF_000260255.1 Octodon degus
GAATAGAGCAGTGGTCGCCAAGTTCTTCAGGTATATTTCTTCTGAGGATATTTGCAGTGTGGTGGTGGTGAATTTCTTTAGTAGTGAAAGGCATTTGGAACGGGAAATTCAGTTCGCACTCCATACAGGAACAGACGTAGGAAGGCCCAGCTTCCCCAAATGCTCAGAATGTACCTGATTTTGGTCCGCTTAAAACTCATTGGTAGTCAAACCAATCCGAAGGTGGAAGCATTCAGATATCCTTGGAAAAGTAAGGCCTCCTAATTGTGTCTCAGGTAGTGACCCCAAACAATAAAAGGAATGCAACTCGGGTTTCTAATGTGGGCCTGCCCATTATCTCATTTGTTTCAGTGCCTGTTAAAGGAGGCAGTCAGTCTCTGGGAGTGGTGGTTCCATTCCCAGATACTGAAGGCAACCCAGACCAGTGCTGCTGGAGCCACCACAAAAAAAAAAAATACCCTTGTGCATTTTTTCCATAGAAACCAATCTGAACCAGGCTCTTTATGTATACTTTTTTCAGGAGACAGGAGGTGTGGTTACAACGATTCACTGGGTTACCAAAATGAATTTGGTACCTGGAATTCAGCTTTGCAGTGGTTACCGGAACAGAGGTAGGACGGCACACCTTCCCAGAAGGTGTACAATTTTGCTGGACCTTGTGCACTGAGAACTCACTCTTAGATACACAAATCATGCAGTGGAAGGAACCAGATGTTCATGGACGCGTCAAGCCTTAAACTTGGCTCGCAGTGTGCACTTTAATAAGAAAGAGATG
>NW_004525776.1:2839-4540 GCF_000260255.1 Octodon degus
TATCCCTAAACTGTACCAAAACCCTAAGCCTAACCCTAAGCCCTAACCCTAATACTAAACTGTAACCATAATCTGTACCCTAACCCTAACCCTACACCAAAACTTAACCCTAAACCCTAACCTAACCCGTACCATAAACCTAAACCTAAATCTAAACCCTAACCCTAATCCTAACCCTAACCCTAACCCTAACCCTCCGGGGCCGACGGCAGCGTGTCATCACGGCAAGAGTAAACGGGAGCGCGGCGTCGCCGCAGGAGCCATTTTTGTAGTTTTTTCTATTTTATTTATGTGTTTATTCGTGGAAACAGCAATTTTTTATGAAAATGAATAAATGCACAACGAGGGACAGGTCAAACCTGAAAAAATATTACTAAAAATAAATAAATCAATCAAGCGGGCAGTCGGGAGCCGGCGGGCCGTGCGATTCACCGGGAGCTAGGCCTCGCCGCCCAGTGAACCCCTTAAACAGCACAGAAATGAAAAAACGGGGACCTTTTGAAACCGGGAACAGTAAACACAAAGAAAAATACATCAGGCAGGCTGGCGGGAGGCGGTGCACGTGGCGCTCCCGCGGGAGGCACCGGAAAGAGTAAAAATAAAAATAAATACACAAGGCAAACCTGCGGGATTGACCGGGAGCTAGGCCTCGCCACCACTTGAGCGCTCTAAACAGCAGAGAAATGAAAAAATGGGGACCTTTTGAAACCGGGAAAAGTAAAAATAAAAAGAAATGCACGAGGCAGGCCGGCGGCAGCCGGCGGGAGGCAAAGGGAGTTAGGCCTTGCTGCCCCGTGAGCGTTTTTATTTAAAAAAAAAAAAGAAAGAAAGAAAGAAATATGAAACAACCAGGACAGTTTCAAACCTGGAACAGGAAAAATAAAAATAAATAAATAATTCCTAAATAAATACATAATTCACTAAATAAATGGAAAAATAGAAAGTCAGGACAGAGGGGAAGAACCTGCGACCTGACGCTCTAGAGCCCGGGGCAGAGACTGCCGTGCTAGGTCACTTCCTGTTGAACAACTCTGCTCCGGGTACTCTTACCCTCTTTTCCCCGCGGAAGCCGATGGGCACGTGGAGGCTGCCAGGTGGGGGCGCGTCATCTCCGGGCGACCCGTTCGGCGCGGGTCATCGCCGCGCGACCCAAGGTTGGCGCGTCACATCCGCGCGACCCAAGGGGAGCGCGTCATCGCTGCGCAACCTGGCGGTGGCGCATTCCCGCCCCTGGAGCCAATGGGAGTGGGCCAGCAGACCCGGGTGAGTAGGCGGGGGAGTGAGGGACACGGTGAGGCCCCTAGGGAGGGGGCACAGTCTGACAAGCAGGCACTGGGCAGGAGGGTGCCCTGGGAGGGGCGGGGCCTCGCGAGAGTGGGTGGGGTACGATGGGAGGCAGGGGCGGGCCAGCGGGTCCTGTGGGAGCCACTGGGATCGTGGCATCGCCGGCGTGGGAGCCTGGAACAGAGACAAAAATTTGAAAAAATCAAAAACAAATGTTTAAAAATTGAAAAAAATTCAAAAAAAAATTTATGAATATAAAAATATAAAAATATCGTCATGTGAATCCTAGGACAACCAAACCCTAGCCCTAACCCTAAACATAACCCTAACCCCTACCCTAACCGTAACTCGTACCCTAATCCTAACCCTAACCCTAACACTAAACCGTAACCCTAATCCATACACTAACCCCAAGCC
>NW_004525776.1:5725-6235 GCF_000260255.1 Octodon degus
ATGGGAAAATAGAAAGAGTCAGGACAGGCGGAAGAACAAGCGGCCTCACGCTCTAGAGCCCGGGGCGTAGACCGCTGCGCTAGGTCGCCGCCTGGTGGGCGGCTCGGGTCCGGGCGCTCTTATCCTCTCACCCTGTGGGAGCGGGTGGGCACGTGGGGGCGGACCGATGTCATCTCCGCGCAACCCTAGCGAGGCGCGTCATCGCCACGGGACCCGAGGGGGGGGCGCTTCATCGTCAGGCGACCTGGTGGGTGCGAGTCATCGCCACGGGAGCCAATGGGAGTGGGCCGCCGGACCCGGGTGAGGTGGCAGGGGCCCGCGGGAGAGGGTTGGGTCCGACCGGAGTGGACGGCGGGCTTGCGGAGGCCGGCGGAGGCGCGCGGGAGAGGGCGGGGCCCCGCGGGAGGGGGCGGATTCTGACAGCAACCGGAACCCGGGAAGGCGGGGGCCGCGGGAGGGGCGGGGCATCACGGAGTGGGAGGGATTCGACGGGAGGCGGGGGCGGGCCGG
>NW_004525776.1:7197-7773 GCF_000260255.1 Octodon degus
AGCAGGGCGCGTCATCGCCGCAAGTCCAGAGTGTGGCGCATCATCGCCGCGCCACAGAGGGGTGTGCGTCATCGCCGTGCGACACGGCGGGGGCGCGTTCCCGCCGCGGGAGCCAATGGGAGCGGGCCGCCGGACCCGGGTGAGTTGGCGGGGGGCCAGCGGGAGAGGGCGGGATCCGACGGGAGCCGGCGGCAGGTCGGAGGAGGCTGGCGGGGGCGCGAGGGAGAGAGCGGGCCCGTGGGAGGGGGCACGGTCCGACGGGATCCAGCGGCCGACCGAAGGGGGCCCGCGGGATGGGACGGGGCCTCGCAGGAGAGGGATGGGTCCGACGGGAGGCGGGAGCGCGCGGTGGGGCGGGGTGCCGGCGGGAGCCACTGGAATTGCGGCATTGCCACTGTGTGAGCCGGAATGAGAGACAAAAGCTGAAAATATTCAATAGAAATGTTTAAAAATCAAAAAAAATTCAAAAAAATTTTAGGAATATAAAAATTTGAAAATATCGTCATGCGCATCCTAGGACAACCAAACCCTAACCCTATTCCTAACCCTAACCCTAACCATAACCCTATATCGTAC
>NW_004525776.1:10544-11019 GCF_000260255.1 Octodon degus
ACGGGAGGCACTGGGAGCTAGGCCTTGCCGCCCCGTGAGCATTTTTCTTTTTGAAAAATGAAAAAAGAAAGAAAGAAATATGAAACAACGAGGACAGTTTCAAACCCGGAACAAGAAAAATAATAAATAAATAAATAGTTCCTAAATAAATACATAATTCAGTAAATAAATGGGAAAATCAAAAGATTCGGGAAGGGGGCACGAACCAGCAACCTCACGCTCTAGAGCCCAGGGCATAAACCACAGCACTAGATTTCCACCTGGCCGGTAGCCGGCTCTGGGTGCTCTTAGCCTCTCGCCCCCGCGGGCTGATGGGGGCGCGTCATCTCCGCACGACCCAAGTAGGGCACGGCATCACCTCGAGACCCGAGAGGGGCGCATCATCGCCGCTGGAGCCAATGGGAGAGGGCCGGCAGACCAGGTTGAGTCTGCGGGGCCCTCGTGAGAGGGCGGGGACCGAAGGGAAACTGAGGCA
>NW_004525777.1:0-882 GCF_000260255.1 Octodon degus
GTGTATTATTTGTTGAAACTGTACTCTCGATTTGATTTGAAACTGTCTCATTGCTATATGTTTATCAATAAAACTTTGAAAAGAAAAAATCAAATTACATTAAGATTCCATCCCACCCCAGTCAGAACAGCTATCATCAAGAATACAAAAACAGGGCATGCTAAAACAGCAATTGAGACTGGGCGTGGTGTTGCGCACCTGTAATCCCAGCTGTTGGGAGGCTGCAAATAGGCAGATCACTAAGAGTCTGATCTAGTAGTGAGACACTGAACACCCTGTAGACCCTTCCCTAAAAAATACAGAAGAAAAGAAGAATACAAAAAATGTTCGTAAGCATGTATGGGCAACAAAGCCCACTGCTCAGGGAATATAAATTAGAAGAACCACTGTGGAAATTTGAATGGAGGTCCTGAAAATACTAAAAATAAACCTATCATATCACCTAGTATTTACCTGAAGGAATTAAAGTCAGCATACTATAGGGACACCTGCACACCCATTTTTATTGTAGAAAAGTTCACTGTAGACAAAATATGGAACTAGCTCATCGATACATAAGAGGATAACAAAATGTAGTATGCATATGCAGTGGAGTATTATTCAGCTACAAAGATGAAGTCAGTCAAATCATTTGCAAGAAAATGGATGAGCCTGGAAATCACCATGGTATGCAACCTAAGCTGGACTCAGAAAGACGAGTACCACATGTAATCACTAATATATGGAATCTAAAGAAAAGAGCTGGCATGCCAGTATAAGGAAGACTTAGGATGGGGGAGGGGTGCCAGCGAGGTACTAAGGGGAATGGATCTGATCAAAAAATGTCATATGCATGTATAAAAATACCATACGGAAGCCAGGCATGGTGTCACAAGCCTGTAA
>NW_004525777.1:2206-3084 GCF_000260255.1 Octodon degus
TGGATGAACAATAAAGAGCTCTCAATATGATAGTTATGCAGGACTATATAATATATATTAGATGAACCCTTATTTAAAGGTCACTTGAGGATTTCTGTGAAACAGTACCAATCTTATGTTGGGTTATACACGTATTTTTTTCCATATATATGTGTGTGTATATGTGTATAAAAGACAGGGAAGAAATAATATGAAGTCCACAGAAAAAGGAAATATACTTTTTAAAGTTTCTAACACTAGGAGAAGATATCATACTATGTCTTTTAAATAAATTGTAAGTCAAAGATATAGTATAAATCTTAGAACAAAAATTAAGATTAAGCAATAGTCAGAAAATTAAATACTGATTAATTAAAAATTAAGTTTCAAAACAATTGAACTAAGAAAAAGTTTTCATGATAACAAAGAAGTGCTAAGAGTAAAACATAAGACGAATACTGGAATGGCAAGTAAATGACCAGCACTTCTAACCGTTTGAGGATAGGATATTGCACAAAGTTGTAGTGTGTTGTGGACATGCATAATGACCATGACAGTTACTGGTGGCTAGGCATCACTTGTGGGACTGAGCTACAGCTATTTTTTTTAAATCCACCCTGTAGACTCAGGCAGAATCATGACCTATAGGGTGAAAGAGAAGTCCATTTGTAGAGTATGCTGATGGAAATATCTTGCTGCTGAACACAAAAGAATAACTGAAAGATTACTACTGCATACTTCTTATTCTCCTGTGTTTAATTGTTTGCCCTATTTGGTGGGTTCTTTCCATTCTCAGTCATGGGACTGTGATCAATTTGCTCCCTCTCTAGAACATCATTTAGTAGTCTGTGTAGGCTTGGCTTTGTCATCATGAAATTCTTTAGTTGTTCTTTGTCATG
>NW_004525777.1:3479-10739 GCF_000260255.1 Octodon degus
ATTGAATTATTTTTTCCTGCATCCTAGTTGTTTTTAAGAGATCTTTTCTTACTTTTTCACTAGCTGCAATGGTATCTTTAAGGTCAGAAAGTCTATTTTCACTTTCACTCAAACGGTTTTGCCAGCTTGTGATTGAGGTTTTAATTTCTTGTATATCACTCTGAATCTGTTCCATACATTCTATTTCTTTCCCATATTGCTTATTCAGGGGTTCTATCATTTTTATATTATGCTCTATTTTTTGTCAGTGTATTCTTTTGAAGCACTTAGTACTTCTTTAATTATAGTTGTCACTTCATTTTTTAGTTCCGAGATTATTTCTGATCTGATTTCTTCTATACCTTTCTGCAGTTTGTTTCTTTACTTCCAGCGCTATTATTTCAGAGATATTAGGTGTGTGATTTCCAGTTTCCTCAGTGCTAGTGTCTTCTGCATTTGTATTGGGTGGACTCAGGGCCTGAGACTGCATTTTGATCCTTCTCTTTGTCATTTTGTATACCACTGTCTTCTGACCTTTGATGTAGAGTCTAGATAGAGTTATTACCTTAGCACCAGGTCCGGATCTACAAAGTTCAGATTCCTCCAGGTGGGTGTTGCTTGGATCTGGCTGGGGTCTGACTGCTGTGCTCCACTCCTTCCAGCTGCAGCCGTTGGAGTTGAACCCTTTGTGTCACTCTGGCAAGATGTTCTGCCCCTGAACCAGCTAGGTTGGTCTTGCCTCTAGCCTCTTTGCAGGGAGTTCTGCTGAAGTGTTTTTCGCTAGGCCTGTGCTCTGAGTCTATTCAGGATCCGGCGGCCCCGGACAGTCTCACTCACACGCAGGGCCTGCGCTCTGGGACTATTCAGGATCCGCAAGCCTGTGCTCCTGGTCTGTTCAGAATCCATGGGCCCCAGGTCCTCTCACTAACAAGCCAGGCCTGCGCTCTGGGTCTAGTCAGGATCCACGGGGCGGGGCGATATCACTCACACACTGGACCTGAGCTCTGGTTCTATTCAGGATCCAGAGGCCCCAGGTCATCTTACTTACTCACCGGCTGCATTATTTATAATAAAAAAAAAACCTCTAAGACCCATTTGACACTCAACAACAAGATTTGGTTAAACAGCACATAGAATCTCTTTACAGTAGGATTGAAATGGTCAAACGTGGCAGGCTCTACAAAACGCGATATGTTTTTCTTATAGGCTACCAATGAAAATACACAATGTTCTTTTTTTAGTGATGCTGCTGGGGATGAAATCCAGGACCTGGGCAAGCTAGGTAAATGAACTGTACCTCAGTCCCCCACGTACACTGTGTGTGTGCACGTGCGCGCACAAGTGGTGTACCGGATGGAACTCTGGACACTCCACATAATAAGTGTTCTAGCACTGAGTGACATACCAGTCAATTATTTCTGTAGCATAGAAATTATATGAATATATATATATATATATATACATGCACATAGAAAATTTTTCTGATCTACCCCAAAATGATAGTAAGTTGTAGGGTTATAGACAGTCCTGATTTTATCCTTCATTGGGTTTCTATTACATCTTTTTTTTTCTTTTTTCTATTACATCTTGGGAATGTTCGCTAACACTTGCTGCCCAGGAGCTGGGTCAGCTTGTGCAGTTCACCGAGAGCCCCATGCTTAGGAAAGTTCATGGTTAGTTAAATGCTTGTATTAGTCATTTTCCTCATCACTGGGACAAAATACCCTGTACTTCCAATTCAAGGGAAATCAGGTTTATTTGGGCTCATAGTTTGTAGAGGTTTCAATCCATAGTCAGCTGGCTCCAAATCAGAACCACATGGTGGAAGCAATCTGCTCATAACTCCATAACCGACCACCTTCCAAAAGTCATGCTGATGGGCACATGAAGCTCTTGGGGGACATTGAAATATAGCAATGCTCTACTGTCACTAATTTGAAAATTTTAATGATTCAAGGATAAGGCCCAGGTGCAATGGTACATGCCTGTAATCCCAGCACTCAAGAGGCAGAAGCAGGAGGACTGCTATGAGTTCATGATCAGCCTAGGCTCCAGAGTAAGTTCAAGGCCAGCCTACATTATGAAGCAATACTCTTTCTCAAAAAAAGTAAAGAAAGAAAGAGGAAAGACAAGAAAGAGAATGGTTCCATATTCCTGTCAATCCTGAACATTCCATAACTAGTCCTTTAAAAAAACACACCTTGCCTCTTCCTCCATTCTCACCAAGAAATGTGTTGTTCTGGTATCCCAACTACTGGAAGAAATTTTCCTTCCTTTTTGTCTTTCTTTTTCCCCCCCACTTACTTTTTAATCCTTCCCATGGAAGGAAAGGGAAACCTCTAAAGGTTAATCATTTTTCTTGCCCATCAAAGTTTAGTTGCATACTGTAGGCCAGCCCTGACTAGATGCTTGGTGAGTGTCCATGCAGTTAACCTTCTATATTCCTTGTTTCCACATCTATGGATTTAACCAAAAAGGAATTTAAAACATTTGGGAAAAGTTGTGTCTGAAGCAAACATGACTAAGCATTTTATCGTATTATTATTCCCTAAACAAAGAAGTGTAACAACTATTTGCATTTTACTGAGTATTATACATAATCTAGAGATAATTTGAACTACATGGAGGATGTGTGTAGGTTACATGCAAACATGATGACATGTTATATACTGGAATTAAGCATCCAAAGATTCTGGTATCTGTGAAAGTTCTGAAACAAATCTCCCCTGGAGAGATGACTGTATTAGATAATCCAACCATATTTTCCAATTTCCCAGTGCTTCCAGGGATAAAAATTCTTTCTGGGGTTCTCACAATTCCATCCACTAACATGCACCATTTGCACATGAGTAAATTTATATATGAAAATTATCCCTAGTTGATTTAATAATAAATGTCACCTAGGGCATTACCATGCAAGGTCTTCTTGACATTCTTGGGTAGCTCAGCAGTGACACAGAGCAACACTACAGTACATCCTCGTAGCTACCAATAATTATTACCTATGCCCATTATCATAAGATTTCCTTACATGATATGCCCATCAACTACCTTTTTATTATCAGGAAGAATTTAAGGTAATCATCAATGTAGAGATTTCACCACACATTCCTTCCTCTAGACATCATCTAAATATTTACTTTTTCTAAAATGAGCCCATGGGCTGGGGAGATAGCTAGGTGCTCTAAGCACCTGCCTGGCAAGCTCAAGGACCTGGGTCAATCCCCAGCATCGTATGCCATGCCGGCCCCGTGCCCAGCCAGCCACTGAAAACAGGCATTGTAGTGCATGCCTCTAATCCCAGCGCTGGAGAGGCTGAGACAGGAGGATCACTGAGGAGGATCACTGAGTCTGAGCTGCGTAGCAAGACCCAGTACAAAATACATACATACATACATACATACATACATACACACACACATGATTAAAAAAAAATTAAGGACTGGCCAGATAGCTCAGCAGAGTAAAGTGCCTGCTTAGGCAAAGCACAACAGTCGGGGTTCTATCCCCGGCATGCCACGATGGCCCTGCCCCCGGGGCGAGCTGAGATGGAGATAAAATGGTGTGGCTGCGCACGCCAGTAATCCCAGCACTTGGGAGGCTGAAAACAGGAGAATCACTACAAGTCCAATCTATGTAGTGAGACTCTGAACACCCTGTAGACCCTGTACCAAATACATAAAAAAGAAAAATAAAAGAAAAAATTAAAAATAAATAAGTAAAAATAAAATGAGCCCACCCTGAGGCTCAGTACCTGGTTCCAAAAGTAATGCCTGAGGAGACTTAAGGAGACAGTAAGAGGTCAACTTTGATAACATAGCTTCACTTTAACTTGATTTTAAACACTGAGCAGAAAAGTATAACCAAAAAAAGTATGAAAACAATACCAGAGTAATAAAAGCTAGATATAAAAGGGGCTTCAATTACGGACCCCTTCTGGCAGTTTTCAGCTATACTGGTAGCTGACCACTGTTACAGCACATTAAGGAAGAAACTACAGTGGAATCTATAAAAACTCAGCAGTAATCTTAAACTTGCTTACCTAAAATTGTCCTTCAAAACCACTGAACTGGGCCAGCCAGATAGCTCAGCATACTAAATCACCTGCTTAGGCAAGCACAGGGACCGGGATTCGATCCCCACTGTGCTGTGCTGGCCCCACCCCCAGAGCGCGCAGAGCCAGCGGACGCATCTGGGCATGGTACTGCACTAAAGGCCAGATACCTCGGTGGACTAAAGCGCCTGCTTAGGCAAAGCACACCGGCCAGGGTTTGATCCCTGGCTTGCTGTGCCAGCCCCATCCCCAGGGTGCACTGAAATGGCAATTGAAACTGGGCATGCTGGTGCGCCCCTGTAATTCCAGTGCTTGGGAGGTTGAAAATGGGCTTCACCAAGAGTCCAATCTGTGTATGGAGACCCTGTACTAAATACATTTTTTAAAAATGACAAAACAATTTCCTTAGCCTTCTTTATCCTTATCTTTGTTTATTTCTTCTTGTTAATATTTGGGATGGGAACAGGCATAGTGATACACACCTGTAATCCCAATACTCTGGAAAGTTAAGGTAGGCAGAGAACAAGTCCAGTTCCAGCATAGGGAACTGAGTGACTCAGTGAGGCCTTGTTGCAAAATAAAAAATAAAAATGGGACATGTAGCTAATATGAAGGCCCTGGGATGAAGGCCCAGAACTACAAAAACATGAGGGTGGCATATTTGGAAATTCCTTTTTATTTTTTTTATTTATTTTTACTTATTTTTATTTTTTTGTATTTTAAGGAGGGGTCTACAGGGTGTTCAGGGTCTCAATACTAGATCAGACTCATATTGATCCACCTGTTTACAGCCTCCTAAGAGCTGGGATGACAGGCGTGCGCCACCACACCCAGTCTCGATTGCCATCTCAGCGTGCCCCAGGGGGTGGGACCGGGCGTGGCAGGCCCAGAGATTGAACTCCCAGCCCCTGTACCTGCCTGCAGGCACTTTAATCTGCTGAGCTATTTGGCTGGCCCTTGGAAATTCCTATATCTAAGGCAATACCTATTCAGAGAAAGGTGTCATAATTCTATGGCAACTCAAATGTCTTTAAAAAAACAGCGGTTATTGGCCTGAGGCAATAGCTCAGCGTTTGAAGCTCCTGCCTGGCAAGCACAAGCAAGGACCCAAGTTGGTAACACATGTCATGCTGGCCTAGGACCCTGGGAGTACCTTGCCAGCCACCAAATCTGGGGGTCACCACGCCTGTAATCCCAGCACTGGGGAGGCTGAGACAGGAGGATTACTATGAGTCTGAACTGCGTAGCAAGACTCTGTACCAAATACATAAATAAATAAAAGATTTTTTTAAAAACAGCGGTTATGAAATCTTGTTAAAACTTTTTTTGTCTTTTTGAGACAGGATCTTGTTATGCAGTTCAGACTGGTCTTGAACTCCCTTTGTAGCCCAGGCTGGTCTCAATCTTACAGTGATCCTCCTACCTTAGCCTCCCTCCTGCCTCAGCCTCAGTGCTGGGATTACAGGCATGGGCCACCATGCCTGGCTAAAACTTTTTTTTTTAATGTTTCATAACATAGCCACAGAACATTTTATCTACATACCACTTAGTTCTTCAAATAAATCCAGTTGACTAGAGAAGCATTACAGAAGTTCATGTATTTCCTCTAATTTTGTTCAAATATTCTCTGCTGGCTTTTCTGATATGACATTCATCCACCCCAGTTCTTGAGTAATCTCCACAGTCACAGGTACAAAAAACTTTTGATTACGGAGACTTTTGAGACAGGATTTACTGCATACAGCAGGCTGATCCAGAACTTGCTATGTAGGCCAAGTCTCAAATTTTCTCCTACCTCCTGCCTTAGCCTCCTGAGGGCTAGTATTACAGGATGTGTGCCAGCACACCCATAGGTTAATTATGGATATTTTGAAACATACACAAAAATGTAAGTGTCTTAGTTAATTTTGTCATGGCTAGGGCAAAATCCTTAACAGCTACAATTACAAGGAGGAAAGATTTATTTAGCTCACAATTTGTAGAGGTTTCAATCCATAGTCAGCAGGATCCAAGCCAGGGTGGTACCTGGTAGAGGGGCATGACAGAGCAGCAACAGTTCATCATATGGTAGGCAGGAGGCAGCAGTAGTGAGCCTTCCTTTCCTTTTTATTCCATTAGGGTTTCAAGCATATTTGTTGATGCCACCCATACCAAGTGAGGCCTTCTCATTATCCATACCCACAACTATGTTAAATCAAACAGTGCACTGGTTTAGTTATGGCACACCCTTAATCCACATACACACAGCCTAGAGCCAACTGCCACTGGACAGCCTCACCTATGAGTGCATGAGACTCTGGGGGTGATAGCTAGATACAAGCTGTAACAGTAAAAAATGTTGTGATGAAATTCTATCATTTCCACTACTCAGCTCAGTGATTATATTCTTAATAACTTTTTAATTTTGTTTTATAATTTACAGAAAATTTTGAGCATTCAGTCTTACCTAGGAATTTAGCCAGATTCATTTTTAAATACAACTGTCACCTATGTAGCACATATCTAGTTAAAATCTAAAAGCATTCATTGTCCCTAACTTTCCATTTCTCCAACCAGCCTGCACTCCACTCCCACTCCCCTCCACACTTGAGCAGCAACTAACATTTGTCTACCTAAATGATCTAATGCTTTCAACTATGTGAATGTAGTCCACAAGGATCTTGAAAATATGTGTGCTTAACATACCGCAAAAAGAGACATAACTGCCTTCTAACTGGTTTATCTCAGGACAATCTCCTTTCAGTTCTTTTCCTTATGTGTGCATGGCTAGTTTTCAGATAATCCTTACAAGTACCTTGAGTTCTTTAGCAGACTCATTCAGAACTATTAACTAGACTGGAAAGATGTAATGTTACTATTAAATAAAACATTGACTTCTACTGAGACAAGCAGCATTACAAGCTGCTATTACATTTGGAGATGAATATCATATTGTTAATTTTAGAAGGCCTGAAGACAGGCAGACAGCGGAACAAACAGCCCAAGGGGTTGCTACACAAGATCCCTACTGGCCTACCAACCAGACGGGAGATTGGAATAGGAGGTATCTTCAGGTATGCATTCTTGAAGGTCTAAGAAGGAGAAATACTAAGCCCTTCATTTAGTTTAAATTGTTGGCTATTCAGCAGGAGAAAAATAAAAAATCCCCTGCCTTCTTAGGTCATTTACAAGTGGCATTAATAAAATATACATCCCCAGCTCTTGATTCAATCAGGACAGATTTTTTT
>NW_004525778.1:0-2193 GCF_000260255.1 Octodon degus
GAATGATTTGTTCTAATGGTGTTTGTAAATAGGATCACAAGTCCGCATCTTGTACAGCAATTAACCACTAAGAAGAATATATGCAGTGTATTATTTGTTGAAACTGTACTTCCGATTTGATTTAAAACTGTCTCATTGCTATCTGTTTATCAATAAAACTGTAGAAAAAAATATATAATGCTATTATATCTGCATAATCCTAAACTGACTAAAATGATAGTTTATTTTCACTAAATAAGAACACTACTCACAAATACATACTGCTAACTTGATATTTAAAAAGTCCTATTACTTTGTAGGGAATTCTTGGTCATTTGGTAGTACTCAGGAGAAAATGGTGAGATAATTTAGAAAATAAAGACAACAGTCAAAATCTGAGGTCAAGAGGACTGAATAACAATAGTAGGTATGTTTAATTAATACTCTTGAAAAGTAATGTCATGGGAAACAAGGTTACTAGTTACTAATGACAGAAATTGTCCAGGTAAGATGCTTTCTTTAAGACTGAGGTAGCTATGTTCCATGTTATGCCTGAGATGTTTGATATTCAGACAGATAGTGAGGTTAAGCTCAACTGCCTGTGTTATAGGGTAATAGTATCACTAAGCTTCTCTTCTGGAGGGTTAACAACTTAAGTATGAAGACCGAAAATTAGAGGAAAAAAGAAAGGTTTCAAGGACAGCCAACATTTTGGTCTTAGCCTTTCAAAGTCAGTGAGGACTCAGGCCATAGGAGAACCTTCAATGAGAAGAAAGATTTGTGCTAATAGTGTTTGGACAAGATATCATGTCTGCATCTTGTACTATGAATAACTACTATGAAGACAACAATATGCAATGTATTAATTATTATAACTGTCCTACTAACCTGTTTTGAAACTGGCTCATTGCTATTTGTTTCTCAACAAAATTAATTAAAAATGAATATAGGAATTAATGACATTTGTGCAACCCTATATGCACATCAATTATAGAATAATGAAAACTTAATAAGAAATAAAAACAACACTCAGGTAGCTCAACTGCTTTGAGCACTCTGTACCCATCCTCCCCTCACACAAGTGACCAATTTCCTGCTTCATTCAGTCCCAATATCATCTCAAATAATTTCTTATAAGTTGTAATACATTTCAAATGGAACCAGTCAAGTTTTGTCAATAATACTAATAATTGGCCGTATGCTTTTCATATGTTCTGTAAAACTTCAAACTTGAAAGGCTAAGTAAAACTGGCATTTTATTGTGATAAATTTTTAAACAAATTGTACTATTATCTTTGATATGGTTTCTATTTTCTCAAACTATAAATATCATTTATAGTCACAAAAGTTTTATAGAAATAAAATTGAACATGTATTTTTTCCCTTGGACAATAAAATTAAAGATTTGTAAATCTTGACCAGATCATACCAATGCAGACAGTTTTTTTTGTGTGTGAGTGTATTTTAGGGAAAGGTCTACAGGGTGTCCAGAGTCTCACTACTAGATTGGACTCGTAGTGATTCTCCTGTTCTCAGCCTCACAAGAGCTGGGATTACAGGTGCACGCCACAACGCCCAGTCTCATTTGCAGTCTCAGCGTGCCCCAGGGGTGGGGCCGGCATGTCAGGCCTGAACCCCGGCCCCTGTGCCTGCTTGCAGGCACTTTAATCCGCTGAGCTATTTGGCCAGCCCTGCAGACAGTTTAGCTGGATAAGAAATAGAAGTCAATTGCCTTTCCAACTGGCCTTTTATTCCATTCAGGCAGCAAAAGTATTATTTTTGTCAGTCTCAACCACAGTAGGACCTCTTTTCCACTTTTATATTTTTATTTATTTTTATTGTACTTGGTAAATGGTCTCACTACACAGCTCAGATTCACAGTGATCCTACTGTTTTCAGCACTCCCAGCACTGGAATTACAGCCATGTGTTCCCAAGTCCAGACTCAGTGTCTGGCTCAGCACACCTTTGTGTGTGGCCAGTGCAGGATGAGGTGCTGGATTGATCCTTGGTCCCTGTGCTAGCCTAAGCAAGCCTTCAGTTAGCTGAGCTATCTCACCAGCCCTACAATTGGTCTGTCTTCAGTAAATCCCTTCAGCTACATCCAGAACTATACTGATCCAATCAGCTGGGCATTTCTTACTCAAGTTAACACAATAGTTAACTATCATAATTGTCCTTCAAAAATTATGAGAAATTGTTATTAAAAAATTTA
>NW_004525778.1:2653-4169 GCF_000260255.1 Octodon degus
TAGCCTGAAATTTAATTTTAATGGGAGATTGCAAAACTTAAGGATGTAGAACTAAGGCAAAATGAGCTCAGAAGAAGTTTTTATGTAGTAGAGACAGTGTACAAACTGATCAAATTCATCGTCTATTCTTGCTGGAAACCAAGTACATTTCTCATATCTTTTATTTAAATTCTCTGTGTTACATCTTTACTGATTCATTCCATAGATTCAGTAGCTTGTTGACATGGACAATTTGAATTCAGAAAGACAGCTCTATATTCAAAAGACAGGATTTGTTTTTTTTAGGAATTCAACAACGAAAGATACAATACACAATATCATAACCATCATTGAATACTTTTGGCAATAAATGTGGTCAAAATCTAAATACAAGTCAAAAGAATATGACTAAAAGTGGTGAACAATCCCAATAGACAATGTGCAATGACTTTTACAGTTCCAACAGCTTTATTTAGATGACAAGAATAATGCTGAATACATGTACAATGAGTAGTGGAAACATAAGGAATGAATGAAGCCCTTGGTCACTACTTGGAGGAGAACCAAACTCCACATAAGAATACTCATTTCGGTTTCAAATAAGGATGAACACCTTCTACTTTTAAACTATTACATACAGCGTCTGATAGACAAATATGACCCACTTTTAAATTCAAATTTCATCGCAGCAAAAGACACATTGATATCATTCCCCGTAAAAATCTTTCCTTCAATTAGAACACAATTGTTGCAACATTCTTACAACTTTCAGAAGCAGTTCTGGGTGTTGTTTTTGCATATTTACTGGGCTCTGGCACCAAGTAAATTCTGGATCATTTCAAATGGTTATAGAGGGCACAATGTAGAGACAAAAATCCTCAACAAGATGTTAGACAGAATGAAACAAATCATCAAAAGAATCTTACAGCATGACCAAGTAGGCTTCCTCCCAGGCCTGCAAGAAGGGCTCAGCACACACAAATGAGCCAGTGTCAGAAATAACATGAAAAGAATAAAAATTTCACAATCATCTCAATAGACACAGAAAACGTCTTTACAAAATCCAATACTTTTCACGATAAAAATACCAAAGAAATAAGTGTAAAAAGATCTTGTTTCAATGTCATAAAAATATGAAAACCTTACTGGCAATATCTTATTAAATGGAAAAATACTGAAATATTTCTCTCTAAAATCAGGAACAAGACCAGACTGCCCACTGCCGGCACTGCTGTTCAACAGAATCACAGAAACACTAGCCAGAACAGTCAGGCAAGAGAAAGAAATAAAAGGGATAGTGATAGGAAATGAAGAAATCAAATTATCGTTATTGGCACCTGTAAATCTTCTACTTAGAAGACCCAAAATAATTCCAAAACATCTCCTAGAATTCATAACCAAACATAGCAATAGAGCAGGGACATAATTAACACAGAAACATTAGTAGCATTCCTCTTCAGTAATAATGAGCTCACAGACAAAGAGGTTAGGAAAACAATGCCATTCTCAAGAACACTGAAGAATTACGTACTTAGGC
>NW_004525778.1:6149-9057 GCF_000260255.1 Octodon degus
GCTGCAAGCAGAAGCCGCGGGGAGCTGGCCTGGGGCGGCACGGGCGGGGCTGAGCAGCAGAATCAAAGGATGCCGCGCACACGAGCCGTCTTCCCGTGACAAGTGCAGCCGTGATGCGCTGCAAGTACACACTAATAAAACTAAATTTTTAAAAACTATGTTAATAACATGAAATAGGTAAAGTATATTCTGAAAAATTATTCGGTTCTAGAAGCAGCAAGTATAAAGCCTGTATCCAATTATTTGATAATTACTTAATTTATCTTCATTATCCTCATTGATAAATTGTAAGGACTTTTTATGACATATGATCTCATACAATGCTTAATTTGGGAAAATATTACTTACGAAGACGATGCCTCTCGCAGTCACCTATTTGTGTCCTCAAATTGCGCCTCTTGATGAAGCTTGTCGGAAGCGGCTAGAGCGACGCGCGAAGGCGGGTTTCAAAGGCGGCCTGGAAGGTAGCCACTCGCTCCGGCGCTGCGACGGTTTACCGTAACTCACGTGTACTATTACATAAGAGTCAAGCCGGGGCTAGAAAACTCGTGTGTCTGTCCATAATAAAATATTTACCACCCTCTGCCTTCCTTTTAGAAGCGAGTACCAGGCAGAGGTGTTCAATGAATTATACGATGCGCAACACATTTAATACTCATGTTCTGGAGCACGAATGCTCAACAGCGCCAGTAACTCACCTGTGTATCTCTCCTTCCCACTGATTAAATTAAATGCCTGGTGCATTTACATCAAAGTGTCTTCCTAAAGTGGGAGAGAAACACAAAGGCACCGACAGGGTTAATTTAGTCACAGAATAACCTGACCACAATGTTAGAGAACGCGCTTTCTCTTTTTTCTGTCAGCATCCCTGCCGTCTTTCCTCTTAGCAGCATCCAGGCAGAACCTGTAGGGGGCAGATTTATTTTTTATTTATTTGTTATTTTTTAAAATAATCAAAACCAAATAGGACAGTTTCAATAAATACATTGCATACTGTGGTTATTCATAGTACAAGATGCAGACGTGAGAGCCTGTCCACAAACTATTAGAACAACTCTTTCTATTTATTGAACTAAGAGAAAGTAGCTGCATATCTATCCTAACTATTTTGAATATACAGATACAAAATGGACCTTCATTTGTATCCCCTTTTTCTGTTTAGTTGGATGTTCAAACAGATAGTGACGTATGGGCCAGGTTTGTGTGAAAAGAGCAGTAACTGTGTGTGAATCACTTACACATCCCAACCTTGCACTTAGGGATCTAAGGACGCTCCCGAAATGAAGAGACAGTGACTCACAGGCTCCCGAGTGCGCACCACAGTAAACCTCTAAAGCCCTGTGGCTTTGGCTTCCCCGTGTGCACGTGCGTTTCACTGAAAGTGAGGTCGATGGAGCCCTGATTCAGCATCGGAACCGCAGCGTTCTACCTCTAGTACATTAGACCTTTCAGTGAACAGTGGTCTCCTCCTGCTTCTGTTCCCTCTAAGACTCTGCTGAATGTTCTGCCCAGTGGCTGACCCTGGGTCAGTCACTCTCTAGATATAATCTTGAACTATCTCTTATTACTTCTTCCTACTGTCTTTCAGGTTAATATCTCCATATGTATCTCCAGATGGAATTAAGACAATAATATCCATTATAAACAGCGTGCAGCTTCTAGTCAAGATCAGCCGAATGTCTCCGCCGTGTGCTGCTTTGTCCACAGTTGTTCCATCAGGGTTAAGCTTGGGCTCTTTCTCTTCTGTGCCCAGACTCTGTTCCAGCTCTTCCTGTTCTACTGCTGCAGATTTTCCTGTCTTGATTTTCTAACCAGTGCCCTTGATAATAACAATAGTTGTGCATCTTCATTTACTAATTTCAAAAGAGATTCAGATTCACAATTTATATTTGCTTTGATATTTATATATTTATACTATAACTGAGTCTCTACCTCATATTTGTAATTGTTTCTTGATGAACACATACTGGGATAAAATGCCTATCTCTGAAAAACATCTTTACTCTGTATCTTACGCTGCTATAAATGTAGAACTGTCTTTAATGGGGCTAGTTTTAGGGTCGTCACCTATCCTGAGAAAGGACCGGGGTTTGTTTTCTGGTCTCTTGTGACCATTTCAAATTCTAAATAATTTTATCCACAAGTGTATGTTTTGAAGTAAATTTCACTGGGAAAATAAAAGATGTCACATGAGGGGATAGCTTCTCACACGTGTACCCGCTGCCCCTTGCCGTCCTCTGAATTATACTTGAATTCTTCAAAGTACAAAATTCTAGCAGACCTAAGGTTAAGTGATAATTCAACGAGATTCCAAGGAAGTAGAGAAGAGTTTAATTTGTCTATACCTAAGTAAGCAGAGGCCCCTACAGGCAGGCCACACTGTGCATTAGAGCAAGAATTTGGCTTATGTGTACAAAAGCATTGGAGTTCTAAGAGACAAAAACACCGATGGATTCTTTCACATCCTTTTTCATTTGTGCTACTTTCCTTTATTAGTTCACCTCTTATAGTGAAAATGATGAGGAAGAAGAAAAGGAAAAGATAGGACAGCACATAGCTTTTTTTCCTTTTCAGTCTTTTATTACTTAGCAAGGAAAGAGAGATTTCATGAATATCTAGCAATTAATGCGAACAAGAACTCAACTCCCTTGTCTTTATTCAGCATATTTACTGTTCCTGTTAAATCAAAATATATATGAATGTATGAGTGATGTATTAAAAATTAGGTCATTTTAGTAATTCTTTGTATGAATTAAATGTTCCAATATTTGCAATTAATTATTGCAATTAAAATTGGCACTGCACACTACAGTGGTAAAGTTCATGATAATAGCTTCTAAATTACTTTATTAAAAACTAGATAAGATAGAAAACTGTCAATACATACTGAAAGACTGGAAGGACATTT
>NW_004525778.1:9657-10767 GCF_000260255.1 Octodon degus
TTCTAGCTGTAAGCATAGCCATACAGATTTCTCTAAGTTTAGGGGAAAATATGAGGCTTTATTTATACATATCCATTGACAACCCCCCCACCCTTTTTCTCAATGTTTTGATCTTGGAAAGACCCAGGCAGCATAACCTAAGTTCTTGGAATAAATTTTTAAATGATATGGATTTGTCCTGTTGTGCTACAGCTTATTTCAGTATTTGAGATGACAAATGTCTGATTTTTCGTAACGTTTCTTAATGATGCTTCTCCTGCTCTTTGTAGACTAACTGCTTTTGGATTTAGCCTTATTGAAACTTTATTTAAAATTTAGCTTATTATGTGCTTCACTTTATGTACATGAAAGTTAAAAAGAAAGCCAAAATATTAAATGAAAAACATGATTTATATAGAGTGACTGACAACACAAAGATGGCATTAGTACATGAAATCTATATATATTTTTATTGTATTAAAATTCTAGGCTGACCTCTAGAACATCCAGTAGATCATGCAGCTAGCCCTAAGAGGCTGTTAAATAAACTTCCACTATGTTTTTTAAACTTTTATAAATAATAGGCAAATACAATTTCAATAAAACTAAATAGTATTTTTTAAGCACACGTGAATTATTTGACCAATAGTCCTTCAAATTTTCAAACATTTCAAGAATATAAAACAGCATGTTGTGGCAAGATTTAAGACACAGCCCTTGATGGACAGCCTGCGTAAGTCACAAGCCAAACACCTCCGCTCCACGCAGCAAGCATTCAGTACTTGATTCTCTGTGCCTCGGCTCACTCAGCTGAAGATGAGGGTACTGGCACTGAGCTTCTAAGTACCCTACAATGACTAAGTTGCTTCTGCAAAGTAGGCAGGACAGTTACAGGGCTAGTGATTGCTACTGTATATCAGTAGATAGCGTTTAAGATTCATGTACATCCTGGCATTAACACTCTTATGGCTCCATATGCAATTACAGACAAGTAAAGGTAATTGGCTCCTAAATGATGGAATATGTTAAGGCATGGGATTCACACACTCCGCATGCTGGTGTCAATATTTTATAGGAGCAAATGCACTGAACTAGCAAGTACTCTGTGGGACCTCACCTGCTATCTAGAGG
>NW_004525779.1:0-929 GCF_000260255.1 Octodon degus
GGGAATGCAATGAGAGAATAACACAGCTATTTAAAAAATTTATACCTTTGATTATGTCCTGTATACTTATCATACTAAGTACTATAACAAAAATTGTGCTGCCTATTTTATGTAAATCATGGTACCAATCCTTTTGCACACACAATTCCCTTTATACTTAGGTTACCCTGTGTGATTGGCATTATTTAGTCCATTTTACAGATAATCTCAGAGACTAATGTATACTTTTAAGAGTGGTGATGACATTATTAACTAATACCTACGAGTATGTCATGCATTCTAAGTGTTTCTGCAGATATTTATTTGCTTTATCCCCACTAAACACACACTATTTTCTTAACATTGCCTTTTTTCTTCTATTGAATAAATGAATAAATTAGTGACAGCAAGACACTAATTTAGTACACTAAATTATTTTACTTATCAGAGACACCCAAAGATAATCAGGGGTCTATGCTTCAGGACAGGCAGCTAATAAAAAACAATGACTAGGTGTTTTTATTTTACTTTTTGACCTCTATTATCTAATTTATAGTTTCCTTTAAATTATTTAGTTTAACCTACAAACTCATAATATCATGTGAGAGTAAACAAAGGTAAAGTATTCTTGTTTAGTATGACCAAAGTGATTGTCATGTTCACACTTCTCCAAAGGTGGCTTTGGTATTACACATAGAAAAGTGATTATTCATTTCAATTCTCAGTTACTAAGAAAATGAATCTTGCCCTGCTCTGAGATCATTTGGTTAACCCAGATTTTTCTGAGATTGTTTTAAAACATTTGTTAGAGTGGTAACATGTCTTGGTTTGAGAGTGAAAACAGTCGAGAGGCTGAGATTAGAATCTTCATTCTTCCTCTTGGAATTTCTCTTACCTTGCTATAATTCCTGGAACTTTGCAGTGATTCTGATTGTGAATATTGTTTTCCC
>NW_004525779.1:2573-3774 GCF_000260255.1 Octodon degus
CCCACAGTGCTTTGGAAGTAAGACAAAAGCCAGAGTGAGCTCCATGTCTATCTCTCCTATGTTCCATGTTCTGGTCAGTGTAGAGTACTGCTAGACAGCTATCGAAAAAAAAGAAGAGGGTCCCCATCATTTCATTGTGGGTTACTAGCTGTTCTCCCATACTGATAAAATTTTGTGATCTTTAATTTGAAAAATCTGATGATGCTGGGTACATGTCCCTATATCACTACTCTACAGTGTGTCATTTTTTTTGAGGTCTTTGTATAGACCTTTGATTACCTTAAAAATAGTGAGTTACAGGTCCTTGTGTGGACTTAGGTGTCAACAAATTTCAGAATCATATCTTCTCTTGTGTTTATAATTTGTAAATATGAATGTATACAATTTATACAAATTAGATGTGCTACAATTGTATTTTTAGAATCATGTCTTAGAGTTACAATTAACTTTCAAAAAGTTTCCTTATATAATATCTAACATTTCATTGCTTGGGATGTATAGATACATGATATTGTTACCATTATCTATTCAATAACTTCCTCTAGTTCCATATCCAATTCCCTAATAAAATGGACTCATACTTTCATTACTATTATAACTGTCATTACTTTTTCATTATGAATTATTTTTGTTTTGTCAGGAGCACCTATAAGAAGATCTATTTTCTTCACTCCTACAGCATTTATGTAGGCATCATGCAATGGTTTATGGATGTCTACAGCTCAGTAGTCATGTGCAGCAATGTATTAATTATTGTAATCATCCTACTAAACTGTTTTGAAACTATTTCATTGTTATTTTATTTTTTTCTCATTAAAATGAATAAAAATAAAATAAAAAAGTTAAATGCAGGACTGACATATCAGACAAGAGTAGACAGGCCACTGAGTGACTGTAGGACCATTAAGGCCCTGAAGACTGGTTCTGCTTCTCACCAGTAAGAAGTTTGTGAACCAATCTATTTTGATGGGAAAGGATAAATGGTTTATTCAAATCTAGCTCTGAAGAAACAGGAAACTTAAAAGCTATATTCCTCTTCCTGTTATTCTTCTGTGCAAAGATCTTGTCTGAGGTGAAAGCAAGAAACAAAATGGAGCAGCGAAGATTTTTATAATGCTGGACTCCTAGCCTTCCCATTCTCAGCTCCTTCTCTTCTTATGACAACAGAACGAACCGACACCTCCTCAGGCCAATCTGTAAA
>NW_004525779.1:6844-7379 GCF_000260255.1 Octodon degus
GAAGATACTGATGTGTAATAGGAGGGTCATGTTTGGAATGTCTGTCATTCTGGTCTTGTAAATACATACTGCTTGTCATGACATACCAATTACTGCCAGACTGTCTCTCAAGTAAATTTTTGCTTAAAAAAGGGTAACAAATTAAAACAAGAGACAAGAAAAAAATGTCACAGAACTGTCCTGCTACAATGCTGTATCTGGTTAGATTTCTAAACTTCTGTGTAAAAAATGTAATTGTTTATTCCTATTTTTAAAATATTTTTTATTTCTTTAAGTTTTTTCTTCATATTCTGTAGGCACTTAAAGGTTAACATATCAATACTTCATGGAAAATACCTGTTCTATATTATGCCTACAATGTTTGATATTCGGACAGAATGTGAGGTTAAGTTCAACTGCCTGTGTCGTAGGGTAATAACAATAAGCTTCTCTCCTGGAGGATTTTGCTGATCTTTGAGGTGCCCTCATAGCTTCTTTTAGTGCTCTTGTAAGAAGTCCTTTATTTTTTTAATGTCATTAATTTTCGGGAACAATA
>NW_004525779.1:9292-10781 GCF_000260255.1 Octodon degus
TTTAAATCAATTTGAGAATCTAACATTTATTTGTCACTTGGTAGAACTTTCCTAATAAAAGAATTTCTAATAACATTTTTTATCTGAGCATTTCTCAAAGAATAGATCAAAGGATTTAGCATGGGAGTTATCATGGTATAGAAAACAGCAATTGCTTTGTCAATAGATAGAGTTGTTGGGGGTCTCAAATACACAAATATGCAGGGCACAAAGAACAAAACTACTACTGTGATGTGGGAGGCACAGGTGGAAAGGGCTTTCAGTCTGCCCTGCACACTGTGGGTCTTTAAGGAGAAGAGGATAAACACATAGGAGACCAAGAGAAGCAGGAAATTTAGCAGACACATGAAGCCACTGTTGGCAGCAATAAATAGCCCTAGTGTGTGGGTGTCAGTGCAGGCCAGCTGGACCACAGGATTGAGATCACACATGAAGTGATCTATAACATTTGGGCCACAGAACGGGAGTGGCAAGATGAAGAGTATTTGTAGGGCTCCATGAAGAAAGCCACCCACCCAGGACACCCCCACGAGCAGGCTGCACAATCTCCAGTTCATGATGGCTGCATAGTGCAAGGGCTTGCAGATGGCCACATAGCGGTCATAGGCCATCACAGTCAGCAGGATGATCTCAGCACCACCAAAGAAATGTTCTGCAAAGACTTGTGTCATACATGCATTGAACAGGCTGGTCTTCTTTTCATGCAGTGAATCTGCAATCAGTTTTGGATTATTGACAGAGGAGTAGCAAGCATCAATAAAGGAGAGATGAGCCAAGAAAAAGTACATGGGGGACTTCCGTAATGGGCTGACAATGATGGTGAGAAGGATGAGTATATTTCCTACCATGGAGACGATGTAGATGAGCAAAAACACAATGAATATGATTTTCTGCATCCTTGGGTTTTCTGTGAGCCCCAGTAGAACAAATTCAGTCACATTGTTTTGATTCACCATGTTCTTAATATTCAAATTAATTATATTACCTGAAAAATATTGACATGTCCTTCAATTTGTTAAACTTCTTATCCCGAACTAGTAATAAAGGCTGTTTTGTGTAATTGTTTGAGGTTCTCTGTTTTTGTTTTGATTTTTGAGATAAAATTAAGAGAGAAATTCTTGTGCATTCCTCAAGCTTTCTTTTGCATGAAGATATTCAGGAGCAACTCTTGTTAGCACACAAGACGGAAAGCAAATCAAGTGAGCTTAATAGAGATGATTAAGTGTCCAGACAGAAATGTCACATTAAAATACAGTGTCAGAGACTAATGTATATCGTGAAGCATGGCAATAACATTATTAACTAATGCCTAGTGAGCATGTCATGCATTCTCAGTGTTTCTTCAGATATCTAATTGCTTTACTCCCACTAAATACACACTATATGCTTAACACTGTCTTTTATTCTTCTATTACATACACTTCAGTTGTTTTTCTTCGAAGGAATGTCCAAAGATGTCAAGGGTCTGTGCTTCAGGAGAGGCAGCTAA
>NW_004525780.1:0-1053 GCF_000260255.1 Octodon degus
CAGAAAAACCCACTAAATACATAGAAATTAAACAACACACTCCAAGCCTAGCCCAGGCTCCGGTGAGTGTGTGGAAGTGTTTCCTGTTACCCAGTGCCAGCGGGACATGTTGGTCACAGCCCAAGCGCAGCGTGGGTGAGACCCTCTCCCACCCTCTTTGGACATCCCACCACTCCACAGCACCCCCCACCCGCCCACCATGTGAGAATGTCTGCCTCATTCTGGAGACCCCCAGATCCAGGCCTATGCAGGGCTAGGTGAGTGAGTGGGAGACCTACCTCTCCCCCCTACTCCACTTTATTCACTCCAGACTCATCTCAGGCCTAGCATGCAGGCCTGGGGTGAAATCCTTCAGCTGTAATCCCTGCAGAGAGAGGAGGGAACAAAGCCAACCAGCTAGTCCAGGAGCTGAACATCTTTGCAGAGGGGCACAACAGGATCACTCCCAAGGGAAGCAGCAGGAGGAAACTGAGCACAGGAGCCAGACCAAAGCCAGGTACAGCAGCATAAATCCAAACTTTGTAGATTTGCACCTGAATTTCAGTACGTGCTAAGGTGAAAATTGCACCAAAGCTCTACAACAAAGGTCGGAAGACAGTGCTAAACAAAATAATAACAAAAAGAGAAAATGCAATCTCAGACCCCAAGCCTACCCATAACTAGTGCAGAGGACACTAACACAGAACAAATTGGGAACCACACAGCTGAAATCAATGAATCAACAACTTTAAAAATAAAGAAACAACTGCAGAAAGGTATGGAGTAACTCAGATTGGAAATGAAAAAAGAAATTCCTGAATTAAAAGCATCTGCATTCATTCACTCTTGCTTTCATTCACCACCTCCTTCTTATTGAACAACCATCTACCCAAGAGATATCATAGCAGCAAGTGACATGTCATGACAAGAAGCCCATATTCAGAAGACCAGAATGACAGGTACTCCAAGCATGAAATTACTATTACAAATGAAAGCAAGATACAGGAAAAGGAATATTGTGGGACTGTCCTGCTTCAAGGTTGTATATGGTGAGATTTTTGCACTTATGTGTAA
>NW_004525780.1:1928-7739 GCF_000260255.1 Octodon degus
TTTGTAAATAGGATATCACGTCCGCATCTTGTAAAGCAATTAACCACTAGGAAGAATGTATGCAATGTGTTAATTATTGAAACTGTCCTACTGATTTGATTTGAAACTGTCTCATTGCTATTTGTTTCTCAATAAATTTATGGGGAAAAGATAAAAAAATTAAAAAGTTTTTATATTTATAATGCCTTCTCCCTAAAGTTTGAAAATAACGTGGCACAACAGGTCCTGCCAGTGGAGTGTAGCCAGAAGCTTACCCACACTCACTGGGCCTGGGTAGGACTAGATCTGGGGGGTCCCTAGAATGTGGCAGAAATTCTCACGCAGTTGGCGGTGTGGTGTGGGGTGCTGAGGAATGATGGTGGGGTTACAGGGGTTGGAAAAGGGTTTTACCCACTCTGTGCCTGGGCTTGGACAAGCAGGTCCCACTGTGGCAGAGTAGCCAGAAGCTCTCCTTTTTTTTTTTTTAAACAAAAAAAGAGTATACAGATGAATGTACATTTTTTATCAATGTATTCAAAGTGGTTCGGATAGATGTATAGTTACATTCTCTTAATGAATAGAGTGATTTGTTCCAATGGTATTTGTTAATAGGATATCATGTCCCCATCTTGTACAGCAATTAACCGCTAGGAAGAATGTATGCAATGTGTTAATTATTGAAACTGTGGTACCAATTGGATTTGAAATTGTCTCATTGCTATTTGTTTCTCAATAAATTTATGGGGAAAAGATAAAAAAAATATGGGGAAAAGATAAAAAAGATTTCTTAAGAAAAGAAATCTTTTCTGAAATAAAAAAAGAATTATCTTAACTCATAGCATCTGAAGTAATGAATGAAGTACAGAAATATAGGGAGAAAATCCAATCTGAAGAAAACACAGCATAAAACTCTAAATAACTGCTTCTAAAGAAGACATTTATAAAAAAAAATAGAAGAAATTAGAAAAATGAAGGATTTCTCACATGCAGCAGTGTCAAAGAGATATAGAGGAAATTAAAATCTCAATCACAAGCTTGCAAAACCTTTTTAGTGAAAGTAAAGACAGAGTTTCAGATCTTGAAGACACTGGTGCAGCTAGTGAAAAGGTAAGAAAAGATCTCTGAAAAACAAGTAGGATGCAGGAAAATATAATCCGTCACTGGCAAGATGATGTAAAGATGAACAATTGAGACTAATAGGCATCAATGAGAAGGAAGGATTCAATACAAAGGACATTAAAAATATGGGCAGAAGTAATGACAGAAAACTTTCCAAATATAAGGAAACAATCTGACATTCAGGTAACTGAGGCACAAAGAAAGCCAAGTAACCTCAACCTAATTAAAAACACACCAAGACATATAATAGTTAAGATCTCAGAAACTCAGCTCAAGAATATTATACTGAAAGCCACTAGAGAAAAGAAGCAGATCACATTCAAAGGAAAATCCATCAGAATTATGGCTGACTTATCTTCACAAACCAGGAAGGCAAGAAGAACATGGAGCAGAGTATTTCAAGTCCTTAAGAAAACAAATTTCATCCCAGACTACTATACCCTACACAACTCTCTTTCAAGTTTGATGGAGAAGTGCAATACTTCCATGACAAAGAACAACTAAAGTATTAAATGATGGCAAAGCCAACACTACACAAGCTCCTGAAAGATATTCTAGAGAGGGACCAAAATGAACAGAACACAATGAATGAGATCAGAAGCAACCAACTAAATGGGGCAAACAATTAAACACAGGAGAAAAAGGAGTAAAATACCAACAGGTAAATAACATGTCAATCATAAGTCAATACAAGTCACTTTTAACAATCAACATAAATGGACTCAATTCACCAATTAAGAGAAATAGACTGGCACCATGGATTAGGAAACAAAATCAAATAATGTGCTGTATACAAGAAACACATTTAACTCATAAAGACATTCATAGGTTGAAAGGCAAAGGATGTAGAACAAGACTACAGGCCTCACTACCTTAAAGAAAAGCAGGGATAGCAATCCTATTCTAAGACAGTTTCAATTCCAAACCAAAAATGAGCAAGCGAAATAAAGAAGGACACTATATATTGATTAGGGGAAAAATTCAAGAGGAAGAGGTAACACTCATAAATATGTATGGGCCAGAAACCGGAGCACCCAACTATATAAGACAGATCATAATGGACATGAAAAATCTAATATCCGATACAACAATCTTAACAGGGCACCTTAACACATACTTATCCCAAAAAGATAGGTCATCCAGATGAAAAATTAGGAAAGAAATAACAGAATTAAACCAGAGCTTGAAACAAATGGTCTTGGTGGACATATAGAGTTTTCCACCAAAACACATCTGAATACACGTTTCTCAGCTGCGCATGTGTACTTTTTCTAAAATAGACCACATACTGGTCCATAGGTCATGTTTAAGTGTAGGCAAGAAATCAGAAATTATCCTATGCATATTATCTGACCCCAGTGCAATGAAACTGGAAATAAATGACAAGGAAAACCATAAAAACACCCTAAGTACACGGAAATTAAATGACACCCTAATCAGCAACCAATGGGTCACAGATGAAATTAAACAAAAAATTCAACAATATCTACAATTCAATGAAAATTCAAGCACAACTTATCAGAATTTATGGCATACTAAGAAAGCAGTTCTCAGAGGGAAATTCATAGCTGTTAACTTATACATTGGGAAAAAGAGGAACAAGTTAACAACCTAATGCTGCACCTTCAACAACTAGAAAAGGAAGAGCAAAGCAAATCCAGAAACCAAATATGAAAAAAAAATCATAAAGATTAGAGAAGAAATTAATTTAATTGAGATGTAGAGAACAGTTCAAAGAATTAAAGAAAGAAAAAGCGGGTTCACTGAATGATTAAATAAAATCAGTAAGCCCCTAGCTAACCTCGTGAGAAAGAAGAAGGACAAAATTGAAATACAAGCAATAAGGAATGAAAAGGATATAATTACCATAGACCCAGTGGAAATTCAGAAGTTTACCAATAGCCACGTTGAGAATCTTTACTCTCACAGAAAAGAAGACACAGAATAAATGAACAGATTCATAGAAATTTACAAATTATCAAAGCTGAATCGAAAAAACATAACCACTCTCAATAGCCCAATAACAGCCAATGAAATACGAGATGTAATAAAAAAATTACCTACAAAGAAAAGTCCAGATCCAGTTGGATTCAGAGCTGAATTCTACAAGAAATTTACAGAAGATGTAGTCCCTATGCTCCTCAAACTCTTCAATGAAATTGAAAAGGAAGCAATCCTCCCAAAATCATTTCTTGAGGCAAGTATTATACTGAAAAACCAGGAAAAGACACAAAGAAGAAAGAGAACTACAGACCAATCTCCCTCATTACATCGATGCAAAATTCCTCTTTAAAATCTTAGCAAACAGAATATAGCAAATCATCAAGAAGATCATGCACCACGACCAGTTTGAATTCATCCCAGGGAAGCAAGAATGGTTCAATATTCCAAAATCTATAAATGTGATATACTATATCAATAGTGCAAAGACTAAAAATCACATGATCATCTCCATTGATGCAGAAAACGCTTTTGACAAAGTCCAACACTCATTCATGTTCAAAGTCCTACAGAAAATTGGAATAGATGGCCTCTACTTCAATCTAGAAAAAGCCAGTTAAGAAAACCCAATGGCTAACAAAATTCTAAATGGGGAAAATCTAAAATCTTCTACTCTCATATCTGGAACAAGACAAAGATGTCCTTTATCATCACTCCTATTCAATACAGTTCTGGAATCATTAGTCACAGCCATTAGACAGTAGAAAAAATGAATAAGAGTAGGTAAAGAAGAAGTCGAATTATCATTATTTTGCAGATCACATGATACTCTACATGGAAGATCCAAAAAAAATCTCCAGCAATAAGATATTAGAATTAATACAGAAGTTCAGTAGCATAGCCGATACAAAATCAATACCCAAAAGTCAATAGCATTCCTCTACACAGATAACAAACACAATGAGAGGGAATTTATACAAACAATACCTTTTACAATAGCATTCAGGAAAATGAATTAACTTGTAATTCTTCTAACTAAGGAAGACAAAGTTATTTTCAAGCAAAATTACAGTACTCTTAAAAAAGAGATCATAGAGGATATCAGAAAATGAAATGATATTCCATGCTCTTGGATAGGAAGAACTAACATTGTGAAGATGTCCTACTCCCAAAATTGCTGTACAGATTTAATGCAATCCTTATATACCTACCACCAACATACCTAACAGAGCTAGAGAAATCATTACTAAAATTTACATGGAAACAGAAAAGACCTGGAATAGCAAAAGTGATCCTGTACAAAAAGGCAAGGCAGGAGGCATTACAATTCCTGATTTGAAATTATACTACAAGCCTACTTTGATAAAATCAGCATGGTTCTGGCATCAAAATAGACCTGAGGATCAATGGAATAGATTAGAAGACTCTGAAGCCCCTATGAACACACTCAGCCACTTTATCTTTGGCAAAGTGGTCAAATATAATCAGAGGAAGAAAGATGGCCTTTTTAACAAATGCTGCTGGAGAAACACTCTCTCTGCATGCCAAAAACTAAAACTTGACCCAGGTCTATCAAGAAGCACTAAGCAAAAGTCAAAATGGATTAAAGATCTAAACATTAAAACAGAAACAGTAAATCTCCTGGAAGGGAAGGTAGGAGGAAGTCTTGAAGACATAGGGGTAGGCAAAGAGTTCATGAACACAAATCAAATTGCACAGTAAACACTAGAAAGAATTAACAACTGGGACCTGTTCTTACTGAGAAGTATTTGCACGTCAAAAGAAATTACCAACAAAGTGAAAAGACAACTCACTCATTTGGGAAAAATCATGACAAATTACTACTCAGACAAAGGTCTGCTCTCTAGAATTTATAAAGAACTAAAAAATACTAGGACCCCAAAATTTAAAGACCCAATTCAGAAATGGGCATCTGAGATGAACACACACTCTTCAAAGGATGAAATTAAAGAAGTGAATAAATATATGAAAAAATGCTCCACATCACTAGCCATCCATGAACTGCAAATTAAAACCACACTGAGATATCATCTCACCCCAGAAAGAATGGCTATCATAAAGAAATCAACCAACAATAAATGTGGGAAAGGATGTGGGGAAAAAGGAACCCTGCTCCACTGCTGGGAATGTAGTCTCCTGCAACACTTATGGAAATCAGTGTGGAGACTCCTTAGAAAACTAGGACAGTAAATCCCATTTACTCCAGCTGTTCCTCTACTGGGAATTTTCCAGAGGATCTGAAAATGCCATATCATAGTGATACATACATGCCTATGTTTATAGCAGCACAATTTGTGATAACCAAGTCTTTGAAAAAACCAAGATGCCCATCACCTGAGGAATGGATGAAAATTATGTGTTTTTTTATACAATGGAGTATTACTCAGTTATAAAGAATGATAAACTCAAAACATTTATATTGAAGTGGATGCCACTTGAAGATATACTTATAAATGAAATAAACCTGTCACAAATGTGGGAATATCATATAGTTTCCCTAGTATATACTCAAAAGAAGAAATATAAATAGAAATACATAATACAACTAAAAGCAAAGCAAGAACTTCAGGACTAGACAATGAAAAGAGAGCAAGGAGAAGAACTAGGAAACATGACAGGGGCAAGCCATACTGTGATTTTTAGAAGATGGGTAAGGCAATGATCCTGAGAATCTACAGAAGATTTTTGAATCTTGCAGTTAATTGGAAGGATTCTCACCCGACTAACTATATATACAGACACCTGTGAACT
>NW_004525780.1:8299-10704 GCF_000260255.1 Octodon degus
GGGATAGATATATAGTTGCATTCTCTTAATGAATAGAATGATTTGTTCTAATGGTGTTTGTAAATAGGATCACAAGTCCGCATCTTGTACAGCAATTAATCACTAAGAAGAATAAATGCAGTGTATTATTTGTTGAAAAAAAATATTTGATTAAAAATGCCTGTGATATGTTATACCAAAGATGTTTGAAATTCAGACAGATATTGAGGTCAAGCTTAACAGCCTAGTTTGTATGTTATAACAATAAGCTTTTCTTCTGGAGGATTAACAACCTACATTTGCAGACGAAATCTAGAAGAAAAGGAGGGCTGCAAGGAAAGCCATCATTTTGTCCCTAGCCTTCCAAGGTCAATTAAAACTCAGGGCATATGAGATGTTGTACTGTAACCTCATGTAACTAAGTAGAGTCTCAAATTTTCTGAGCAGGGAGATTATGGGGCCAAAGAGGAAAGTGATCGATGATGTAGAGTGTGCCTAATGAGAGTCATATGGAGAGAAAAAATTCTCTGAGGCTTTCACGGGGAGCACATTGTCCAAGAAATGGCCGTGACTCATCCTCATGACTTACACTGATAAAGGATCTACAATCTGAGCTACAGGATCTCAGGATAAATCCTGAGGGGATGTGACTGATCTTATCAGATCCAGAAGCTACAACTCTTATTGCACAAGTTTTGCTTATCTTGTTGTTTACCATCCACCATATAGGTATAAAAATGAAGTATAAAAAGTAAAGCCATGTTGTTACTTTGACCTGTACAGTACTCAGGTCAACAAATACTGATAATGACATTCAAGCGGAAGACCCAATACTATTATGGATTACTTGACTCTTTTAGAATATTTTGCTCAATTAACACACCTATAGTATTCTAATAATTTAACTAAACATAAAACAGGATATATACATGCATGTCCATTTTGTATCTGTGGATTCAAAATGGTTAGGATAGATATATATTTACATTATCTTAATGAATAGAGAGATCTGTTGTGATAGTGTTTGTAAATAGGATATCATGTCTGCATCTTTTACAGCAAATAATCACTAGGAAGACAGGATGAAATGTATTAAATATTGAAACTGTCCAACAAACTTGATTTGAAACTGTCTCATCACTATTTGTCTGTAAATAAAATTATGAAAAAAAAGCAATGTATTAATTATTGAAACTTTCCTACTAATCAGAATTGAAACTGTCTCATTGCTTTGTTTCTCAATAACATTATTCAAAAAAATCCGCAAAAAAGACCCACTCTACTCAGCAAACAAAGGGTCACAAATGAAATTAAACAAGAAATTCAACAATATCTACAATTCAATGAATATTCAAGCACAACTATTCGGAATTGATGGGATATGATGAAAGCAGTTTTCAAAGGGAAATTCTTACCTCTGAACTCACACATTAGGAAAACAGAATGGGAGAAAATAAACACCCTAATGCTGCAACTACAAGAATTAGAAAATGAAGAGCAAACAAAATCCAGAGCTCAAAGAGGGGAAGAAATCATAAAGACTAGAGCAGAAATTACTTCAATTGAGACAAAGAAAACTGTTCAAAGAATAAACAAAACAAAAAGCTGGTTCTTTGAAAGATTAAACAAAATTGATAATCCCCTAGCTAACCTCATGAAAAAAAGGAAAGAAAAATTCAAATACAAGCAATAAGGAATGAAAAGTTTGTAATTACCACAGATCCAGTGGAAACTCAGAAGATTATCAATAGTTACTTTGAGAATCTTTACCCTCACAGAGTTGAAGACAAATGAAATGGACAGATACCTAGAAAGGTACAATTTACCAAAACTGAATCAACAAGGAAAAACCATGCTCAGTAGCACAATAACAGCCAATGAAATATGAGATTTAATAAAAATCCTACAAACAAAGCAAAGTCCAGGTCCAGATGGATTCACAGCTGAATCCTACAACAAATTTAAAGAAGATATAGGCCCTATGCTCTCAAACTCTTCAATGAAATTGAAACAGAAGCAATCCTTCCAATATCATTCCTGGAGGCAAGTATTATAGTGATACCCAAACCAGCAAAAGATGTAAAAAAAAAAAACCTACAGGCCAAACTCGCTCATGAACATAGATGCAAAATCTGTGAATAATATCCTGGGACATAGAATACAGCAAATTATCAAGAAGATCATACACCATGACCAGGTAGGATTTATCCCAGAGATGCAAGTATGGTTCAAGATTCGAAAATCTATAAATGTAATACACTGTATCAAAAAAGCCATGTCAAAAAACCACATGATCATCTCAATGAATGTGAAAAGGCTTTTGACAAAGTTCAACACTCATTCATGTTTGAAGTCCTACAGAAAAGTGAAATAGATGGACTCTATTTCAATGTGGTAAAGCATATTTTTGAAAACCTAACACCTAA
>NW_004525781.1:0-9303 GCF_000260255.1 Octodon degus
TTTAAGAGTTCTTTATTTCAGAAAAGAATTGCGCTCTGATTTCCTCTATATCTTTCTGCTGTTGCTTATTTACTATCGACGCTATTAATTCATGCATTTGAGCCAAGATAGTGTCCTCCACACTTGTTCTGGGTGTGCACTGGGTTTCTCCCATATGTTTCTGCATTTGATTCTTTAGTGCAGATGTTATTAATTCAGGGATTTCTTTTTTATTTCCAATCTAAGGTCCTCTATATCTTTCTGCAGCTGTTTCTTTATTTCAGAAGCCGTTGATTCATTGCTTCCAGCTGTGTGATTTCCAATTTTTTCTGTGTTATTGTCCTCTGCACTTGTTATGGGTGGGCTTGGGTTCTGAGGTTGCATTTTGTTCCTTCTCGTCATTTTGTGGAGCACTGTCTTCTGACCTTTGTTGTAGATCTTTGCTGTAGTTATAACCTTTGCATGTACTGAAATTCAGGTGCAGCTCTACAAAGTTTGTACTTATCTAGCTGCGTCTGGCTTGGGTCTGGCTGCTGTGCCCAGCTCCTTCCCGCTGCTACCCTTGAGGGTGAACCTGTTGTGTCCCTGTGGCAAGATGTTCTGCTCCTGGACTAGCTGGGTTGGTCTATCCTCTACACTCTCTGCAGGGGTTGCAGCTGCTGTGTTACACCACAGGAGTGTATGCCAGGCCTGAGCTGTTCCTGGAGTGGGCAAGGTGAAGTAGGGGGAAGAGGAAGTTCTCCCACACACTCACTGGACCTGGGCTAGGACTGGGTCTGGGGGTTCCCGGAACGAGGCAGAAATTCCTACTGGGTGTGCAGGGTGGAGGAGGTGCTGCAGAGTGTTGTGGGGCGTCCCAAGGGGTTGGGAGAGGGTCCGGCCCACACTGCACCTGGGCTGGGACTGGTCTCGCCGGCGCAGTGTAGCAGGAAGCTCTCCCACATACTCACGGGACCTGGGCTAGGACCGGGTCTCCAGAGATTTTTTTTTATGTGATTTCCTCTACACCTTCCTGCAGTTATTTCTTTGCTTCAGACACTATTAATTCATACATTTCAGCTGTGTAATTCTGAATTTCTTTTGTGCTAGTGTCTCTTCATTTGTTCTGTGTGTGTTCAGGGCTAAGATTACATTTTGCTCCTTCTCTTTTTCATTTGTGTAGCACTGTCTTCTGACCTTTGATGTAGAGGTTTGGTTCAGTTATGATCTTAGATCTTACTGAAATTATTTCCCTAGAGGGAGTATATGTTTAAGGCAGTTATAGTTTTGTATTTACAGAACTGAAGTTAGGAATGCTCATAAGAGATAGTGATATTTTGCAATTGACAAACTTTTATTACTAATAGGTTTGTAATTTAGAGAGGAAGAGAAAGCAGTATGTCTGTATAGCTGAGTAGATATCACATTGGGATTTTTAAATTTAACTTCGTTCCCCTAATTTCTGTCTGTTCACTTCTCCTTGATGTACCTGCAGTCTTCCAGGAAGACTAGTTCACCCCAGTTACCTTTGCCCCCTCTTTCAGTCAAGAGTGAAAGAGGGAGGATGTTCTTATAGATCTGAGTCTAGCAAATTGTCTCAGCTTACCGGGTCTGAATCTATGCAGTTTGAACTCATCCTGATATGCCTGTTTAGGGTCTGGCTTCTGCAGCCTGTGTGTGTGCCCCTTTGGCAAGATGTTGTTCTTCTGTATTAGCTGGGTGGTTCTGGCCCCTAGGGTCTCTGCAGCGACTTCACCTGCAGAATTTCACATCAGGCCTTTATGCTGGTCTTGGCTTTGTGTGGAGGGTTCCTGAGAGCAAGATAAAAATTCTCACTCACATGCTTAGTCTGAGCTTGTGCTTAGTCTGGAATTGTCAGTCGGGTGCAGTGGAGCAGAATCTCTCCCCCACAAATGCTGGGCCTGTGCTGGGTCTCTATGAAAGCAACTGTTTTTTTTTTTAATATTCATTTCGCACACATTATTTTATTTATTTTTTAGTTTTTAGTTTTGGCTGAACCGGGGATTGAACTCAGACCCTTGTGCTTGCCAGGGAAGTACTTATTCCACTGAGCCATCTCTCTGGCCCCAAAAGCAACTGTTGAAGATGTGAAACTTCAGGGTAAAATTAATGATGAAGATAAACAGAAGATTCTTGACAAATATAATGAAATCATCAACTGGCTGATAAGAATCAGACTGCAGAGAAAGAATAATTTGAATATCAGCAGAAGGAGATCAAGAAATTCTTGTCATCACCAAGTTGTACCAGAGTGAAGGTGGAATGCCTGGAGGAATGCATGGGGGCTTCCATGATGTAGGAGCTCCTCCCTCTGGTGGTGCTTTCTTGGGGCCCTCCATTGAAGGAGTTGATTAAGCCAACCCCAAATATAAATAATAGCATTCTTCCGCAGCCAATAAAATTGAAGGATCTCAATTTGCAGCAAATGCTGTGGCAGTTATTAAAGTTGAGTTTCTATAGTAAAGTACCGGTAATTCTAAGTACTTGAAACATGGAGCATGTACAGAGGGAAACAAAACATTGCATTTTAAGCACTGTGATAAGAAATACAATGTCTTCAATTAAAATATTAAAATTGGCAAAAAGATAGTAAAGTTCAATTAGAGTCAAAAGATTTTAAATGTCTGTAAATAGAAATCTCAAATTCAGTCTCGATAATAGGTGATTACAGTCTCATTGTGAAGAACCAGTATATGCATCATTTTGAATGGTATCCATAGCAACATCTAAAAAAATCAAGCAGATAAATATATTCTGATTATATGACAACATTAATCAAAATAAATTGTAGCAAAGGAAGTAACTATCTTTCTAAGTTTGTCTTTTTTGGATTACAGTTTTACACATTATTGTATTTATTTATTTACTTTTTAGAAAAGATCTGTATGTCCCCCAGACTGGCTTTGAACTTGATATCCCCCTACTTTAGCTTCTGGGGTAATTTGGGATTATGGGTATTTACCACAAAACTTGGGTCTCTTTTTCATATTTTATATTTCTAAGCATTTCTTTGTAGCATGGATTCCTTAGACAGTTTACTAGTGACACCAGAGACAAAACTGGAAATAGACTCTTTCTCTCTCCCACTTTTTGTTGTTATTGTTAAATAGGTTTTATTTTCCATCCTTATTTTATTCTGCTTTTGTATAAGTGTGAACATGGTGTCTAGTGTCTTTGTAGTTTTTCTGTTCTGTTCTTTTTTCTCTTCCTTTTCTCTTTCCCTTCAGTTTCTGAAAGTTAGAATGATCCTCCTTTCTCCTCCAGCCTTATTTTTAATCTCTCGTCCTTGTCCTTGTCTTTCTCCTTCTCCTTCTTCTCCTCATCCTCCATTTCCTTCTCCTTCTTTTTTTGATTTTCTCTATGATCCCCTTTAAATTTTAACTCCTGATGGTAAAATTGATATTTAGGTTTTTTTTTTCCAGAACCGGGGATTGAACTCAGGCCCTTGCACTTGCCAGGAAAGTGCTTATTCCACTGAGCCATCTCCTGGGCAGCAAAATTAATATTTAGGACATACACGCTGTATATTATTTTCTGGTTTGTTTTAGATTTTGTTATATAACAAAAAATCTGGTTCAAACAGTTAAAACTGGCAAATTAATCATTATCTCAGTTTGTCATTTTTTAAACTGTGTTTATTGTTATTGTTATTGCTGATAGTACTACTTTAACCAAATGTGACACAATTACTCCAACTAGGTGTTCTTTCTGGTATTCTAAGACAAAGAATGACTAAAGGTCATAGAAAACTGTGGAACAGAGCCAAAGAGCCAAGGGCTGGGCCAAGCAGGCAACACCATAGTGTCCTCAACAAATTGAAGGAGTAGGATCCTGCAGCAGACTCAAATCCCCAAAACCAGCTGTACATGAAAACCATGTTAGAGAAGTAGTCATTTCCTAAAGGTTTTAAATATTAGAAGTAAAATAGCACCATAAGCCTATACAAGTATCAACGCAGGTATTAAAGTACAAACCATAAAATAAAAGAAAAGGTAAAGAGAAAACAACTATACAAGATGCAAACACAGATGTCCAGTTCACCAAAGACAACTCTAAGAGCCAATGATGTGTGAGAGTTTGAAAGTCACCCACCCATACTCTTGGAGGTGTGAACAACAAAGCAAATGAATGAGGCTCTAGAAACAAAACAATACATCAGAAACAATTTCTCAGATAAATTCAGAGGTGGTATTCATAAGGAAAATCATATCTAGAGTAGATATAGATAAAAATAGAGTAGCTTAAGTAAATGATGGAAGCAATGAATATTAAGGTAGGAAAGAAATGGAATCATAAGATGGATTCAAGCAGATTTTTAAAATTAATTTTATTGAGAAAGAAAGAACAATGAAATAGTTTCAAAACAGGTTACTATGGTTACATTGCAGACATGATATCTTGTCTAAATGCTATTAGTACAAATCTTTCTTATCATTGAACTAAGAGAAAGAAGCTGTATATCTATCTTAACTAATATATATACTATCTTTTTGTTCTATATGTCTTGCTTTATCTTGCTTTTAAGTATCCAGAGGAAAAATATGAAAATGAGGTATAAAATGCAAAGCCATATTAATATGCGGAGCTGTAAAATGCTCAAGTCAACAACTGACATTGCTGGTCCTGCAGATAACCCACTACTATCATGGTCTACAGGACTATATTGGAATACTTTGCTGAATTCATGCACCTACAATAATTGAATGGCAAGGGAATACCCAACTCTGACAAAAGTAAACAAAAAAGGTGATATAAATGAAAGACCATTTTAGTTCAATGAGAAAAAAGATCTCACTACAAAAACATCCTTTATTTATATGGCATCTCATATTTTTTAAAAGATTCTGCACTTCATTTTTAAATATTATTTTTATTGAGAAAGAAATAGCATTCAGACAATTTCAAAACACGTTAGTAGGACAGTTACAATAGATAATACATTGCATATCATTGTCTTCATAGTAGTTATTCATAATACAAGAAGCAGACATGATATCTAGTCTTAACACTATTAGTTCAAAACTTTTTCTCATTGAACTAAAATAGTCTTTCATTTATATCACCTTTTTTGTTTACTTTTGTCAGAGTTGGGTATTCCCTTGCCATTCAATTATTGCAGGTGCATGAATTCAGTAAAGTATTCCAATATAGTCCTGTAGACCATGATAGTAGTGGGTTATCCGCAGGACCAGCAATGTCAGTTGTTGACTTGAACATTTTACAGCTCCACATATTAATATGGCTTTGCATTTTATACCTCATTTTTATATTTTTCCTCTGGATGCTTAAAAGCAAGATAAAGCAAGACATATAGAACAAAAAATGTAACTTTTATGACTGACAAGGTCAGTCAAATGCCCTCAGGATTTACTCTGAAACCTTGTACCACAGTTTGTAGATCTTTTGTCAGTGCCAACCATGTGGATGAGTAATGGCCATTGCCTGAACAATTTACTGTCTGTGAAAGACTGGAAGAAAATTTTTTTCTCCATGTCACTCTCCTGCACACTCTACATAGTCAAGCAGTATACTATGTGGTCCCATAATCTCCTTGAATCGAAACTTTGGGACACTACCAAGTTACATGATGTTACAGTACAGGTTCTCTTATGTGCTGAGTCCTTACTGACCTTGTAGGGTTAGGGCCACAATGTTAGCTATCCTTGTAGGCTTTCTTCTTCTCTAATATTTATGGTCTGCTAACTTGTTAACGCTCCAGAAGAGAACTTTAATGATATTATTATTTTAAAACATAGCCTGTTGAGCTTAGCATCACTATGTGTCTGAATATCAATTGCCTTAGACAGAACATAAAACAAATATTTTCTATCAATTGTTGATATGATAAACTTTAAGTACTTAAAAAATGAGAAAAAGGAAATAATAGTAAAAAAATTGAAATAAACAATTACAAAATTTTACACAGTAATTAAGAAATCTAATCATGTTGAACATTGTAGCAGGACAGTCCTATGACGTTATTTTCTTGTGTCTTGTATTCATTTGTTACCTTTTTTAAACAAACTTTTGCTTGAAAGAGAGTATAGCAGTAATTCATATGACATTAGAAACAATACACATTTAGAAGTCTAGAATGACAGACATTCTAGGCATGGGCCTAGTATTACACATTGTTATCTTCAGTGCAATTGGTTAGTTCACAGGCATCAACATATATAGTTAGTCAGGGAGAGAATCCTACCAATTAACTGCTAGTTTAAAAAAACATGCTGGAGATTCTGAGGAACATTCCCTTATCGATCTTGGACACATGAATGTATGGCTTCGCCCCTGTCATGTTTCCTAGCTTTTCTCCTTGTCCTCTCTTTTTTGTTTAATCCTTAAGTTCTCGCTTTCCATTTAACTGTGTTACATCTTTCAATTTTTATTTCTTCATTTGAGTTCTTACACTAGTGAGATTATACAATATTTACATATGCAGGTCTTGTTTATTTCACCTATGAGTATATATTCAAGTAGCATCCACTGATATAGGAAGGCTTCACATTTATCAGTCTTTTTTTTTAAATTTTATTTATTTATTTAGTTGTGTGAGTGTGTGTGTGTGTGTGTGTGTGTGTGTGTGTGGCCAGCTCAGCCCACCAGGGGGCGGGACTGACTGGCATGTGGTGCTGGGGGATTGAACCGCGGTCCCTGTGCTTTTTTGCTAAGCTTGTTCTAAGTAGGTGCTTTAGACCACTGAGCCATCTCACCAGCCCCAGTCTTTATAGCTGAGTAATATTCCATTGTATAAAAACACCACATCTTTTCATTCCATTACTGAGGTGATGGACATTTTGATTGCTTCCAAGATTTGCTTATTACAAACCTTGTTTGATTTCTTTATGAAAGACACTGTTTCTGTGGTGAGGTGGTATCTCAGCCTTGTTCTAATTTACATTTCAGATGACTAGTGATGTGGAGCATTTTTTCATATATTTATAAGTTTCTAGAATTTCTTCCTCTGAGAAGTGCATGTCTGACTCAGATTCCCATTTCTGGATTTGGTCTTTAAATTTGGGGGCCCTAATGGTTTTTAGTTCTTTATAAATTATAGAGGGAGGGCCAGGGAGATGGCTCAGGGGAATAAGCATTTCCCTGTCAAGCACAAGGGCCTGAGTTCAATCCCCGGTTCCACCAAAAAGAAAAAAAATATTATAGAGAGAACATCTTTGTCTGAGTGTTTATTAGTTAAGATTTTTATCAGCTTTGTGGGTTATCTTTTCACACTGGTGGTAATTTGTTTTGACATGAAAAAACTTCTCAACAAGAGGAGGTGCCAATTCTTAATCTTTTCAAGTATTACACTGGCAGTCTGACTTTTGTTCACGAAATATTTGCCTACAGCTATGTCTTCTAGAGTACCTTTTCTACCAGGAGATTTAGTGTTTCTGTTTTAATGTTTAGTTCTTTAATCCATTTTGACATTAGTTTAGTGCATGGTGATAGACAGGGGTCCAGTTTGAGTTTTCGGCATGTAGAGAGCCACATTTTTCAGCACCATTTGTTAAAGATGCTATGTTTCTTCCAGTATGCATGTTTCACTCCTTCATCAAAGATAAGGTGGCAGAGTGTGTTTGTAGTTACTAATGCATTTTCAAAAGTATTCCATCGATACTCAGCTTTATCTTTTTTGCCAATATCATGCCGATTTTGTCAAAGTACCTTTGTAGTATATTTAAAGTCAGGACGTTTAAAATCTCCTGCCTTGCCTTTGTTGCCCAGGATTGCCTTTGGTATTCTAGGTCTTTTATGGTCCCAAATAAATTTGAGGAATGGTTTCTCTAGCTGTGTAAGGTATGTTGGTGGTATTTTTACAAGGATTGTATGAAATCTGTATCACAATTTTGGGAGTATGGCCATCTTAACAATGTTGGTTCTTCCTATCCAGGAGCAGGGAATAAATTTTCACTTTCTGAAATCATTTACAATCTCATTTTTCAAAGTACAGTAATTTTTATTGAATAGATCTCTTACTCCTTTAGTGAGATTAATTCATAAGTATTTCATTTTCCACATTTCTGTTGTAAAAGACATTGTTTCTCTAATTTCCCTCTAAGTGTGTTGTTATCTGTGTAGAGGAATGCTATTGACGTTTCGGTATTGACTCTGTATGCTACTGAAATTACGTAATAATTCTAGTAGCAACCTGGTGGAGCTGATGGCACTAGCTAATGATTCCAGAACTTATTGAATAGGAGTGGTGATAGAGAACATCCTTGTCTTACACCAGATCTAAGAGTAAAAGATTTCAGTTTTTCCCCATTTAGGATTATGTTAGCCATTGGGTTTTCATAAATGACGTTTACCAGATTGAAGTAGAGGCCATCTATTCCAATTTTCTGTAGGACTTTGAACATGAATGAGTGTTGGACTTTGTCAAAAGCCTTTTCTGCATCAATGGAGATGATCATGTGCTTTTTAGTTTTCACTCTATTGATATAGTACATTACATTGATAGATTTTCGAATATTGAACCATCCTTGCATCCCTGGGATGAATCCTAGCTGGTCATGGTGGATGATCTTCTTGATGATTGCTGTATTCTAGTCTGTAGGATTTATTGAGGATTTTGGCATCTATGTTTATGAGGGAGATTGGCCTGTAGTTCTCTTTCTTAGTTGCTGGTTTTGATATCAGTATACTTGCCTCCAGGAATGATATTGGGAGGATTTCTTCCTTTTCAATTTCATGGAAGAGTTTGAGGAGTATAGGGACTACATCTTCTGTAAATGTCTTGTACAATTCAGCTGTGAATCCATCCGAACCTGGACTTTTCTTTGTCAGTGGGTTTTTAATTACATCTCGTATTTCATTGGCTGTTATTGGGCTATTGAGAATGGTTATATCTTGTCAATTTAGTTGTGGTAATTTGTACCTTTCTAGGAATCTGTCCATTTCTTCTCTGTCTGCTATTATCAATAGCAACTTTACTCAAAGTAGCTATTGATAATCTTCTGAATTACCACTAAGTCTGTGGTAATTACACCCTTTTCATTCTTATTGCTTGTATTTCAATTTTTTCTTTCCTCTATTTGATGAGGTTAGCTAGGGGCTTATCGATTTTATTTAATCTTTCAAGGAACCATTTTTTGCCTTTTTAATTCTTTGAATAGTTTTCTTTGTCTCAATTGAATTAATTTCTGCTCTAATCTTTATGATTTTTTCCTGTCTTGGGGCTCTGGGTTTGGCTTGCTCTTCCTTTTCTAGTTGTCGAAGGTGCAGCATTAGGGTAGTTATTTATTAGCGTATTATTTTCCTATTGTGTGAGTTCACAACTATGAATTTCCCTCTGAGAACTGCTTTCATCGTATCCCATAAATT
>NW_004525781.1:10037-10716 GCF_000260255.1 Octodon degus
ATTTTGTTTCCTAATCCACTGTGCCTAAGGGAGTCTATCTCCCTTAATTGGTGAATTGAGCATATTAAATTTATGGTTAGAATTGAGATGTATTCACTTACAATTCACATGTTATTTGCCTGTTGTCATTTATTCCTTTTTCTCCTGTATTTAATTGCTGGCCCTATTTAGTTGATTGCCTCTGATATAACTCATGGAGCTCTGATCATTTTGGTCCCTCTCTAGAACATCTTTCAGTAGCTAGTGTAGGGAGGTTTTCTCATCATGAATTTTTTAGGGATTCTTTGTCATGAAAGTACTTCATTTCTCCATTAAACTTGAAAGAAAGTTTTGCAGGGTATAGTAGTCTGGGCAGGCATTTGTGTTCTTTTTTCATTTTTACTTTTATTTATTTATTTATTCATTTTTACAAATTGTTAGAGCAGTTTAAACAGTTAACACATTGCATAGATTTTTCCTAGTGGTTAATTGCTGTATAAGATGTGGACATGATATCCTATATAAAAACACCACTAGAGCAAATCCCCCTATTCATTAAGAGAATGTAACTATATATCTATCCTAACGACATTGAATACATAGAAACAAAGTGGACATTCATCTGTATACCCCATTTTTTCTAAGTTCTGTTATTGAATATTATAGGTGTGTAAACTCAGCAAAATATTCTAAAAGAGTC
>NW_004525782.1:0-1499 GCF_000260255.1 Octodon degus
TATGTTTCTGTAGTTGCTTCTTTAATTTATCTGCTATGAGTTCTGAGAGTTCTTTTTTTATTTGAGAAAAAGAATTGAGCTCTGATTTCCTCTATATCTTTCTGCTGTTGCTTATTTCCTATCGACACTATTAATTCATGCATTTGAGCTTAGCTGGTGTCCTCCGCACTTCTTCTGGGTGGGCACTGGGTTTCTTCCATATGTTTCTGCATTTGATTCTTTAGTGCAGATGTTATTAATTCTGGGATTTCCTTTTTCATTTCCAACCTGAGTTCTTCTACATCTTTCTGCAGCTGTTTCTTTATTTCAAAAGCCATTGATTCATTGCTTTCAGCTGTGTAATTTCCAATTTGTTCTGTGTTAGTGACCTGTGTACTTGTTACGGGTGGGCTTGGGTTCTGAGGTTGCATTTTGTTTCTTCTCGTCATTTCGTGTAGCACTGTCTTCTGACCTTTGTTGTAGATCTTTGCTGTTGTTATAACCTTCACACGTACTGAAGTTCTGGTGCAGCTCTACAAAGTTTGGACTTATCCAGCTGCCTCTGGCTTGGGTCTGGCTGCTGTGCTCAGCTCCTTCCCGCTGCTGCCCTTGAGGGTGAACCTGTTGTGCCCCTGTGGTGAGATGTTCTGCTCCTGGACTAGCTGTTTGGACCTATCCTCTACACTTTCTGCAGGGATTGCAGCTGTAGGATTACACCCCAGGCGTGTATGCCAGGCCTGAGATGTGCCTGGAGGGGGCAAGGTGAAGTAGGAGGAAGAGGAAGCTCTCTCACACACTCACCGGACCTGGGCTGGGACTGCTTCTGGGGGTTCCCGGAACGTGGCAGCAATTCCTACTCAGCAGGTAGGGTGGGTGTTGGTACTGCGGAGTGGTGGGGGGTGGCCCAAGGGGGTGGAGAGGGTCTGGCCCACGGCCCACGCTGCACCTGGGCTGGGACTCGTCCCACCGGCGCAGGGTAGCAGGAAGCTCTCCACACACTCACCGAACCTGGGCTAGGACTGGGTCTTGGGCTTCCTGGAACTTGGCCGAGGTTGTTTTAAAATTCAGCCTTTTGAACATTTTATGTTGGAAAACTGTAATAAAAAAATCTCCAAACTGAATTCTAAGAGATATGAATATGTTGTTAAGATTCTTTTCAACAAACTCTTGTCAGTTCTAAAATTTTATAAGTGGTTAAAGATGTTTTTTCAAAATATTTCAATGAACAACTACCTGATTTCAAAGATTTTAAATATTATTTTACAATAGTAAAACAATCTTAATACACAATAATTGAAATATTTTTCCAAAAGAAATCTAATGTCAAAGACTTCTGGTTTCCTTATTTTTTGCATTTAAAATTTTTTTTCAAAGATCAAAACAATGCTTTGCATAGGTAATGAAACAGTACCTAGCAGAGATTGTTTCTTTGATTTTTTTCATAATTGGGAGATTTTGCAGTTTGATGGGTTAGACTACTGCTATGATCTTATGTAGGACAAGAACAATATATATATATA
>NW_004525782.1:1599-10630 GCF_000260255.1 Octodon degus
AGAGAGAGAGAGAGAGAGAGAGAGAGAGAGAGAGAGAGAGAGAGAGAGAGAGATCAAACAAAGTCTAGGTGTGTCTTACTAAGAATATTCATTTATTTAGCAGATGTCCAAATAAAATATTTGTGTATACATATTTCAATCACAACTAACTGTGTGAAATGCACCTCAGCTTGACCAACACTTAAGAGAAAGGCTTGAGACTATCTCATTGGAGTAACAAAATAGGCACACTTAGGTGAGACACAGAAGCAGAAAGTTGAGCAAAGTATAGAAGGACAGAGCAATGTAATTTATGAAATAGTGAAAAAAAATAGCCAGATGGTGTAGAAGTTGGCAGAATTCATTTGTTTTACATGCAATGAATAGCTTGAACTTTCATTGGCTTTGGTGGTCTCCATATTGTCAGTACAAGGATTACTGGCATTAATGAAAAGCTTTCTTTGTTTTTGCTTCCAGGAACAAGAGTGGTATTAAATTCTGATAACAGTGTAAGCAACAAAATACGAGTAAGCTCTAAGTTTCATAAGTAACATGATTCACTGAAAATTATGTATTACTGAGAAGCTTCAACTTTAAAGAATAAAATAAAAGTCACTGGGAAGAAAATCAAAGTAGAACATTTGCTTAAATCATTTAGGTTTATTTTTATAGAGGATCATGAACTTCCCTTCCTTTCAGGCTCTGAATCATCATAAACCCCGTTTGCATTGATGCCACTATGACATTGCAAAATTCTATATAGCATCCTGATTAAATAAAGGTTATAGGACACAAATAACTACATGTCTTTACTGTCTAGTAGTATAGCATAAGATGCATGTATCTGTTCTATGCACAATGAAAGATACCACATTTTGATCACAAATCCTCATCTGAGTATTAAGATTTCAGGAAAAGTCTGCATGTTATGGACAATGTAGTGGATGAGGGGAGGGAAAAAAGAGAGACAGTTGGGCAACACTGAGAACAAGCTTTTCTCTGGGAACTTTCATATGGAGGATGTTTTAGTATGTTCCTGCTGGGATCTTCTCATCTTTTCTTTTTGCTTCATAAACTGTTCATTCTATTCTAGTTGCATTTTCCTTTGAAGGCCACCAAGAAGTTCTGACCTGGCTCGCAATAGAGAGAACAGTTAATTTAAAGACAGTTTCAGTGAACTCTAAAAGCAAATGCTTTATGCTGTAGCCTGGGGATTTGGGTGCTTCATATGGTAGAAATAACCATACAGAAATCTGGATTGTAAGTAAACTTTCAGACCTTGATCCACCTTTCAACTCATCTATTGTCCTCTTATTTGTATTGACATAGGACTCCAGCAGAGAGGCATTTTTTTCTTTTCTTTTTTGTTTGTATTTGGTACAGGGTCTCATTATGTAGCTCACACTTGTAGTGATCCTCCTGATTTCAGCCTCTTCAGTGCTGGTGTTAGAATTGTGCACCACCATGCCAGGACACGGTGGCTGACTCAGTGCACCCAGGGGTGGGTCCTGTGCAGCATATGGTCCTGGGAATCGAACCCAGTTCCTTTGCTTGCCTAAGCAAGTACTTAGTCCTCTGAGCTATCTCACCAGCCCCAGAAAGGTGTTCTTAATTAATTGGTATAATTTGATTCTTTTATTGATTTGTTCTTTTGAATATGATGATAGAGGCAGTACTGAGTATGCTTCTAAGTGCAGCCCTAAGGATCAGCCACCTGTATTCATACACAAACTTAATGTCTTTTTTGCTGTGCGTGGATGAAAAATTAACCTCTTTATGGCTTTGCATACTTATAGAAACAGGCATTATAAGGAGAACACATATTTCATAAGGGCATTGTGTAAATGAACTATGAGATGTAAAGTGCTTGGGGTGATGCAGGAAATAAAGCATGTCCCACAAACTCTGTGATCATGTTACTATGTACCTCTGACTCTGTTTACTTTTAAGAACATATTATTCATGAGGACTTCAAATGCATTTTGTGGCACAAAAGTTTTCCTGTCTAGGAAGCACATTTCACTGAGCTCATTCTCCTCACAGTTAAAGCACCAGATTACCTGAGAAGGAATGGTAGATTATTAAAATTCTCAAGCTAGTTTGCTTTGCCCAAACATAATTGGATAGAAATCTTTGGGGACTGAAGGGAGAAAAAACCAAACAAACAATTGAATATTTGGTTAGTCAAGAATATCCCAGGGTTATAAGACATTTGCCTTGCATATGGCTTTGCAAAAAGCTGGCAGCCACTTTGAAGCCAGGCCCAGCTTCTCCAGATGGCCCCAGGTCTGAGGGAAGTCCCTGCTGCCACCGGCACACAACTGGCTGCATTGGGAAGCCCTTTTGCTGGCTCATGTCTGTGAAACCACAACCATTATGGCAGCAATCCACCAATTTTTGTCACACAATGTGCTCTCTAAATTAATCTGCTCTCTAAATTAATCTGAAATATCTAATACCTTTAGTTTTATGACATAACATTATCATTATCTGTCTCAGAATTTATTTTGTATCATCTTATCTGCTTCTCATTGAGCGTAATAGTGATCTGTATTGTAACTTCAATCAATTGCATGCTATTTCTAGTATGTCTGACATTGTAAAAGAATGAAGAAATAAAAGTATTTGTTGAGGGGTGATTATGTGCTTTTTATCCAATATAATGTTCATAACAACTCTCAAGGGAACTAAAGGCTGGAGAGATTACTGACTTTCCTACTAGTTAAGCAAATCCACATCTCCAGGAAGCATATTCCCTATTTTCATCTCACCTTCCTTGACAGCTTCCAAACCATCACATCCTGAATCTAAACCTTTAAAAATCACACATTCGACCACATCTTACCATCTCATCACTAATCATCCTGGTCTAAGTCTCCTTCATCTCTCTCTTGGATAATTTCAGAAGGCTCTTGGTTGATCCGTGCACTTCTAAAATTAATCCTGTCCAAGATATTCAGCTTAACAGTCTCTCCTCAATCAGCACAAACCGTAAAGCTTTTCCCACTGAGCTGAAAGATCCTACACGATCCAGCTCTCTAAGTTCTTGAGCTCATTTCTTTCAACTCTGCATCTCAGAAATTATTGTTGCCCTTGTGTTAATTCTAAAATATTCATATGTTACAAATATAAATATTTGGACTTTTAGATTATGGAAATGAAAAACAAGCCTATGAAAAGTATTTCAAAGACCCGCTTTTGGAAAAAGGTGACAGTGATTAACAAGAGCCATTTTGGTGTAGAAAGGAGAGAAAAACAACTTTCTTACACCTTAAAAAGATGTAGCTATCGCTATCTAGATATAGATTCTGCTACTCTCAGAGTAGAGAAAGCACAGAAAGATGCAACTTTTAAGTCCTTACATTTTATAATAAGAAATATGATAGGAATCTTTGACATTTAATCTAGATTTGTAATTAAAAGGTATCTCTTCTCACATTTCTATCTAAAATGGTGTATCGTGAGGACAGGGATTTGTCAGTTTTGTTTAGAATGGATGCACAGAAAAAAAGAATGTACATGGATGGACAGAGCCAATAAATATTTGTTGAATGACTACATGGTTTGATAAGAATTTTGAGTGGAAAGTGAGAGGTAACTGTAAGTCTAAGTATGTAATCTCATCTAGTCAGATTAAGGGAGTTGTTAAAGCTAAAATGCTTATTTAATGGCAAAACTACAAGTAAAAATGTACCTTCTTTTCTTAGTCTACTTCACTTTCATATTATTATGAGTTTCCTATCTTCATAATAATTTAGTATATTAATTTATGAGGGGAATGGGCATGAGGAGACACAAAATGTGCTTTGTAGATTTTAAAATTTTTATTTAATATTATTTTAATTATATTAAATATTTTAATATTATTTAAATTTGGAGAGCTGACCTTCAATATTGCACAACTACTTAGGTTACTTTCCTTATTGAATATGATAAAGAAGAAGGACTAGAACATCCATGGCTCTCCCTAAAAGCATTTTCTTTAAAATGATGTATGACAATATGACTTCTCTATAATGGCCAACAGGACAGTGGAATGTGATGCAGGAATAAATGGATGAATAATTTTTTGTTGGTTTAAGTTTTCTCTCAGTCTGCAATTATTTTGGCCCTTACCACCACCATCATCACTGCCAAGTTTGCACACTAGCTCAGCCTTTTCCTGTTCACCTGCCAAGAGCTGTAATCTTTAGTCCTCATAATAACCTCCCAATCACATTTGATAGTTATAGGAACTAAGGACCACAGGAGACACATTACATAGCTAAAAGGTGACATAAATATTTTCAAATTCGATTACCTGATTATAAAGTCTTCCTACATCCCACCAATCATTTCTTCGCAAATGTTCCTCAGAGCATCCACATGTTTGCTATACTATAGATACTTAAAAATATACAGAATAAAACTTAGAGTTGACAAGAAGTTGGAAGATCATCATTCTTAGCTCCTAAGAAGGAATCTATAACTGACTTTTTGTAGTCCAACTTTTACAAAGTTCAAGTTTGAAAACAATCTTATTTCTTCAGTGACAATGCTGGAGAGAGTCCAGACCAATTTCCAGGTTTCCCTCAGATACCCATTACTCTGGCATGTTGGTTGGTATGAATAAGATGCTTGCAAATATGTTACATTGTAAATATAATTGTGGATGTAAGATTATACCTAGAGTCCAGAAATTGTTTTAATTCCAGTTCAAATCTTTCTATATTCAATAGATCAACCAAGAAAATTGAAGTTTAGTCTGAATCTTAAAAAAAATGTTATTAATATAAAATTGCACATTCCCATAAAGAATCTATCTGTCCTATAATTTGTTAATTATGCTGACTGTGTTTTATACACATTTGTGCATATATTACTTGTAAGTGCACACATTCATGCAATGCTTCCTATGTGATATAAAGATTATGATTATCAAAATGGGAAATAAACTCACTTAATTTATTGCATCGAAATATCATTATGGGAAAATTGTAGAGACATTCATAAATTCAGTTTGCTTTTAGAAAATAATCATCCTATACTTTATAAAAAACACTGACCTTGACCAAAAGATTATATACCTGATAAGAATGCCAATGTGGCTCACACAAAGCTATTGCAATAAAAACTGTGGGTTTTATTGCTCCTTTGAAAATACTTTACACATCTACTATTCCTCTACGAAAGAAACTTGCACTAAGAAACCATCTCTTCTATACAAATGGAGAATGTGGGCTACCTGAGCATAAGATAAAAATGCACTATAATTTCTGTATAAACCTGGTCAAATAATTTTAAAAGTCAAACTAAAGTAGGCAGAGAGAGGACTAAAATAAAAGTCTTCTCATTCTTGAACTAGCTCTCATTTGTATTTTGTTTCTTGAGTAAAATCTAATTCAGAGCAGGAACATACAGTACAGTTAACATACAACTTTAATTGCAACGAGGTGACAACATACGGGGTAATGAGTTGTTTATGAGTTGTAGATGTGTTTACAATGAGTTGACAATGTGTTGGATAAAGTGTTCTTCGAAAGTTGTAGATCTATTTACAGTGAGCTGGTGGGGGTTGTTCATTAGTTGTCGATTTGTTTGTTTATATTGTTTTTGATTTGCAATTGCTATGAAACAAATTGCACATGGATGAAGGATGATTGTTTGTGCACCTTAATGATTTACTATAGTAGCTTGTCTGAAAAAGTACTTAACTCTGCCTCATCTGTCAGTTTCCACTGCAAAAGCTTCTAGTCAGAATAGTTTTATTGGCAAAGCATGGACCATTTGTAAGAACATTATGCATCTAAGTAATCTTGGGACTTTGCTATTCAGCCCATTGTATTGAGGCCAGTAGACCTGAACTGAATTCTTTCTGCTTTGTACAAATTTACATCGTAAGTCATAACATGATTAATAGTTCTCAAATTTCCAGCTACAGAAAGAATTCTACAAGTCCTTTGTAACTCAAGGTGGTACCAACTTTCAACCTTTTCTTCAATCCACTAAATCCTGTGAAAAGCCTTTTTTAAAGAATGAGACTAATGTCTAGTTAGAAAGCAATTTTATAAACTAGATTTTAACATATTAGAGGATAAAGTAGTAGTATGGACACTGGGTGTGAAAACTCATGTCAGTTTGAGCTGAAGTAATTTGTACTATTTCTGTATCTTGTATATTTTATAGTTTTCAATGAGACAAAGGAAGAAATAAAAAACAGAAATAACTCCACCCACACCTTCACCACCTCAAAATTCACTTCTCATGACTGAATATGTATCAACATAATTTGTACTTATTCACAAAAGAGAGGTACTTCACTGGTACACTCTGCCTCTGTCAGACTCTGTCTATACATCAGGAAAAGCAAAGCCATCTTGTAATTAGTTGACTGCAAAGCATGTCAGACTTCACAGGCTATGTCAAAAGAAGTTGTGACCTGCAAACATGAATTATTAGTGAAAATCTTGGAATCAGAGAACGGCCAAGGGGAGGATAACCTAAAAGGAAGGACAGGAGATGTCATTAAAACCAAAGGGAAACCTAAAACCTGGCACATCAAATTAATTTCAGATTTCCAAAGCCTACATACAATTCCACATTCTGATTTAAACCTGGTATTATCATCAATTTCTCTTTTACTATAGTTTTACTACTTGAAAAATAAGGCCCCCAAGCAAACGTCAACACTTTCTATTAGTCCCCCTCGAGTCATAAATGGTGGGTATTACTTGAAAGTTACCAAAATACATTTGTCTCCATTGGAGGTTCCTAACTTATAGAAGAATAAGAAAACTTGAAGAATTCCTTCAAAATTAGTGTTCTCACTTTCTGAAGCATTCTGAGCAGAAGGACTTCGTTAAAGTCTGGCCGCTATGCGTATCCCTTGGAAGAAGTTTGCCTCCTGTCTAAGTCAACTTCATAGGCATTGTCTCCCATATCAAATGAGAAGCAGGAGGCTATTTTGTCCAGAAAATTTACATTAACAGTTACGCTGAACAACTACTTCTAAAGATATCACCCAAAAGCTCTCCTTTTGAAGGTTTTGTAGTGACTTTCATTTATTAATATTAAGAGTGCCAAAGAAAACAAAGAAGAAATCACAGTTTCCTATCTTGATGTGCCATTCACCACTATGAGCCTGAAAAAGTAAGTTCTTAGTGCTTTCCAACATGCTGACCCTCAAACAAATCTGTCATTGGGATATGAAGAAAAGGCACTTGAAGAATTGCTGAGTGTTGTTTCCAGAGAGTCACGTTAGCATATTCATGTTGAAAGAATTTCATCTTGGAGGCTTCTGTTCATCTAACCGGATACTTTGCAAGAGAAAACGCATGGAATTTCCACCAGCTTTTCACGTGGCCATTTTTTATGGCAGACCATATCAGCAGCATAACAGGGGCAGACATCTATAAATGCACAATGTGATGGATTCAATTGTAATGAAGCCTGGATACATATGGAGGTTCTGTTTGCTCTTCAGTGCAAATCCATTTTTATGTCAAAAGGAATCCATTGAAATTAATAGGGCATTATCCAGGCAATAAGTAACACGGTATGTACAATGCAAAAATTCTAGCAGGAGGATACATTTCCTCTAAGTAATGTGAAATATAACCAGGTGAAGAAATTGTATGAGGAATTAGTCAGCTAAGAAATACTAACATTTCTAACATTTTAAAAAGAATATAGTTGGAAGAATAAGACTTTAGAACCTCTTTTGAATAATGTCCACTAGCAAAATAAAATACATTATTTTGTAAAACTACATTGCTTTCTTTTCTTTTCCTTTTTTTTTTTGGAACCAGGGATTGAACTCAGGCCCTTGTGCTTGCCAGGGAAGCGCTTATTCCACTGAGCCATCTCCCTGGCCCATACTGCTTTCTTTTATTTACTTATTTTTTGTGTTTTGATACCAGAGAATAAACTCAGGACCTTGTGCTTGCCAGGCAGGTGTTTATGCTGCTGAGCTATGGTTCAAACACAGGAACATAGCTACTTTGATACTAGTAAATTCATTTGTCTCATTGGACATATTTCAAGTTCATAATGCAGATTAATTTCACGATTGAAAAATTATTTCAGTAATTAATTCAAGAAATACTTTAGCTCCTTATCCGGCCTACACCAGGCCCTGCAAGTGTGGGGGAGAATTTCTGCTCTGTTCTGTGCCTGCCCGTTTCTCCAGGCCCAGACCCGCTGCATAAGAGAGTCACTTCCCCACGTTCTCCAGACCTCCTCCACCTGGCCAGACCCAGCGCAGCTTGCCATCTGAGTAAGAACTGCTGCTGCACACTTGGGAGTCCTGCAGACCCACCAAAACACAACACTGGTGAGTGTGTGGGAGAGCTTCTGGGCCCTCTCACCCCCACTTCTCATACCCCTCCATACCCATCCCAGACCTAGCATACAGACTTGAGGTAAAACCCTGCAGCTAAAGTCACCGCAGTGAGAGACTAGGGTCAAAACCACACAGCTAATCCAGGAACAGATCATCTTACCAGAAGTGCACAGCAAGCCCACCTCCAAGGGCAACAACAGCAAGGAGCTGAGCACAGTAGCCTAACCCAAGCCAGGCACAACTGCATGAACTAGAACTTGGTATATCAGTACCTGAATTTCATTAAGTGATAACATAATTGCACCAAAGCTCTACACCGAAGACCACAGGTCAGTGTTAAACGAAATGATAAAGAGAAGGAGCAAAATGCAATCTCAGGTCTCAAGCCCACCCATAACAAATGCAGAGGACACTAGCTCAGCTGAAATAAATAAACAAATAGCGTCGGAAGTAAATAAACAACAGCAAAAAGATATGGAGGAACTCAGAGCAGAATTAATTTCTGGAATTAAAAAAAAAAACCAAAACTCTGAATTTATAGCTGTTGAACTTAAGAATAAAATGCAGAAACATATGGAGGAAACACAATGCCCAACCAGAACAAATGCAGTGGACACTAGCTTAGCTGAAATAAATGAATTAATAACGTCAGAAGTAAATAAGCAACTACAGAAAGGTTTAAAGGAACTCAAAGCAGAATTAGTGTCTGAAATGAAAAAAGAAATTTCTAAT
>NW_004525783.1:0-2566 GCF_000260255.1 Octodon degus
GCTATTTGTTCTCATTTTTAAAGACATATATAGCATCTATCTTATTATCTTTAGGGCATGTTTGAATGGGGAAATGATGCCATACCACAGTGACTTAGCAGGAATCTCGTTATCACTTCAAGTGTTTGAAAGAGGAAAACATTGAACATCACAGAGTTGCAAGTTCCCTTGGGGGAAGGGCTCAAAGGCTAGACTCGGCATGACCTGGAAGTGAAGTGTGTGTGCCCTCCGATGGTGCTGCGCTAGACCTCGCCTGCACCCATCTCTCAGGTGGACAGACAGCACGCATTCATGTAAGCAGGTGACGCCTAATCCATAGCGACCCAGCATCCTGGTGCAGCACTGCTGCCCCAGGTAGACCTGCTGCAGGATGTGTCTTTCTCCTGGATTGACAAATTCAAAATACTAGGAATAATTTTAGCTGCAAGTGTTCATGTGCCTTTGCATTTGGGTAATGTCTTACTGTTTTCAGTTGTATCTAAAAATACACCCAATACTGACTAGTTTTGATTTCTTTCCTATAAGTATTCAACAAACGTTTGTATATTATTTTCATTAGGTGAAATACCAGGTACCAAAATGAAGTCACACAATGAGACTTGGGAAAAAGCAGTCAGCCTGCACCATTTCCCAACCAGCTAGCATCCCGGCAGGATGCCACCTCTGCCAGACACCCTCAGTGTCAGGAGCCCTTTCCTTCACACATGAACTGATACACGTGAGGACTGATTGAAAGGTCAATGAATATTTAGATTAAAAATATTGACTGCAGTAAGAGACACATTGCCATTAGTCCTCCTCAGAACTCTCCCTTTCAAACATACTCACCCCACAGCGCAGACCACTCGCTGGCGCAGTCCTGGAAGTCCTCTTCCGTGTCCATCCAGGGCATCAGATGGTGTCAGCGCTTGCTGCTGCCGCAGGCCGTCCACAAGAGAGGCAACTTGGGAACATAGCTCATGTGTCCGCATTCACCTGAGGCGCCGTAACTGCACCGCGATACTCCTTGCTCATCGCGGGAGTCAAAAGACCATGAAAGATAAAAGGGTGTAAACAGATTCAGGACAGCAGGGCAACCACGACAGTGCAACACACAAGAGACCCAGCGCTGCTTCAGACGGCGAGGGCAATGGGATGAGTGTTCTCAGGGGAGGAGTATTTTGAGGGGAATTCATAGCCATGTCTTTTATTATAATATCTTTTGTTTGCACGGTTACCTCATTTTTCCATACATTGTGCACATTTGGATGCCACACTCATCCTGCCAGAAGGCCTTAGTACAATGAGAACATAATCAAATAGATGACAACAAGCTGCAAGCGCCTCTCCTGGTAGATGGGTAGACTCCTGCGTATCAGCACAAGCCCCTGGCACTCCTGGCAAAGGAAGTCCTCATTCTGGGTTCCTTCTGCAGTGCCCACCGAGCCTCCATCTGTGGCCTCAGAGCAGCAGGCATGCTGTGGAAGAAGGCAGGCAGGATCTGGCGGCTCCATCGTTGTCTCTTCTCGGGCCTTCCCAGCTTCACTTCATTGTCACTGCTGTGCGAATGGCCTCACCAGCAAGGGAGCCGGTTAAATGGGCATACACAGTGTGCCCGTGGTTCCAAGCGTCTGCTTCTGCTCAGCTCAAGTAAAACAAACGCCCAGCCCAGACTCGGTCATGTTTCTTTCTTTGCCATGACTCAAACTGAAGCAGGTTTTGAGTTCTAGCACAGCTTCTATGACAAATCTACTCACACATCACCTGGGTCGACAGCTTTACCTAACTTTAAAATAAAATACACAGGGCTGGAGAGATGGTTCAGTGGTCTAAAGCACCTACTTAGAACAAGCTTAGCAAAGCATCAGGGACCGCGGTTCAATTCCCCAGCACCACATGCCAGCCAGCCCCGCCCCCTGGTGGGCTGAGCTGGCCACACACATACCTCTCTCTCTCTCTCTCTCTCTCTCTCTCTCTCTCTCTCTCTCTCTCTCATAAATAAATAAATAAATAAAATTAAAAAAAATACACAGACGTTTAGGCGATAAGATTGTTCTGGCTTAATCCATCAGAGTGAAGGTTAGGGCAAAGTGAATATGGACAGGTGTGCCCTTGGTCACAAAACTGCCATCTATCTGATTTAGGTGATGTTTGGATGAAGTGTAGCTGAAAAGGACACCCATAAAATTACCACTGTGTGCCACCAGGGGGCGGTGGAAAGTCATAGACCTAGGCTTCAGTTTTTGACGTGTCAAGGTATGAAGCCCAGGGTGGCCATCCTAGTGCCGGCAGGGAGGCAGGTGCGCGAAATTCAGTCTCCTCCTCCGGAATGAAGCTAGTCTCGGGTTCCTCATTATAGGGTTAGTGCGTGCATATGGCAAAAAAACCTTGGAAAATGCAATCATATATAAAAAATAAGGGTTAGAATTTAACCTCACAAAAGTAGGTGTCACTGTGTGTAGTGTGTATTTCCAGACTTTTCTCTGTATGTGTACAGATCTCTAGATATTGATTTTCTTTTTTATTAAAATAAGATCACACTTCGCATACTTTTCATTCCACAGCAAAATACAGCATATACATTTGT
>NW_004525783.1:2666-10582 GCF_000260255.1 Octodon degus
GCATTTAACATAATTTAATCTACCAAATCACCTGTCAATATACCTTTAGATATTTCAGAAATTTTTAAAATAGAAATAAATGTGAGTGCGCACAGCGCAGTTGCCCTCCCCAGGACAAGATTTGAATTCTGGGATTAAGGTACACCAGTCACCGTGATCCAAAATGTTCAATGAAAATTTGAGAAATAAGCAACTCATACACTTTACATAACGTTATAGTCTGTCACTACAATTCGTGTGCTTCAGTGAGCTACTGCTGTGATTCTCTATGCTTAACTGATAACTTTACCCCGAATACACACGTGAGTAAGAGCGCAGCGTGTGTAAGGCCAGCGCTCTCTGCGTGTCGGCCACCTCCCGAGCCACTTAGAACGTACCTTGGAGAAGGCGAGACGCGCACCATCATCCCTCTGAGGTTTTTGCGTATCTGGTTGCTATACAGGTAACAACAAAAAGCCCCCGGTCCCACAGTGCTGGCTTCCCTGGGAGGACGGTCCAGAAACTTCGCTGCTCCTCCACGTCCATTCTTCCTATATTTTGAATAAGAATGCATTTCTCCTGACGAAAGATCACAGATGTGCCATAATGGCCAAGATGTCGTTCTTTATTACCTAATTTGATGTTTTATTCTCGCTGTGTAGTCCACGCCGGTCTTGAATTCACAGCAACCCTCCTGCTTCAGCCTCCCAAGTGCTGGGGTACAAGTATGGACCACCACAGCTGGAATTTCCTTTTTAATTTTAAGAAAATTGTGAAAGACATGAGTGACACCAACACAGAGAGGGGAGACACAGACGTGGAAGGTGGGAGGATGGTATGAGGTCCCTCGGTACAAGGGGCTGCAGATAGACTGAGAAAAGAGGAAAGGTATGCGTTTTCAGGGGTGCTGCAGTAGAAGCTGCACCCAGGGACTTAACACAGCGCTGCATCCACAGCCCATTCTTTATGCTTTCATTTGAGACAGACTCTCACTAAGTCGCCCAGCTTGGCGTAGAATGTGAGGTCCTCCTGCTTCTGCCTCTGAGGCCTGCACCACTAGGCCAGCCAGGAAAGGCACTTTATGTCGTGTACTCTACTTCCTGATGGGTGCAGTCCTCGCTCCGAGGGCATAAGCGACCCTCACTTGGGAGGTCTGTAAGTCCTGCGGTTTCATCTCTTTGGGGTTTCTTATTAGTAGGTTAGCACCTTGCACCTTTTTCAGGTTGTGCTATGAGGATTAAGCAATGCCAATCATTTGAAACTTTTAGAAGCAATTACTAAATGATGATAAGGTGTCTATCAAGTCTGTGTTTCTTTACATTCGTATACAAAATTTCAATGTAGCTTTCTGAAATGACTTAGCATATAGCAAAACCTTGATGCTTTCCACAATTCTGGTTGCAAACCAAGTTGGAGAAGCGAATCAAATTCCAGGGTTATCAGTGTTCCCCTTGTGAGGAAGCTTGATGTGGTTCTTATTGAGTTGGGTTTGCAGCCAGAATTGTGGAGACAAGTGAGTTTGTGAGTCAACGTGCCACTATCCATCTGTCTATCTATCTATCTATCTATCTATCTATCTATCTATCTATCTATCATATACCAACATGGCATTAGGGTGGCTCAAAGTTGAAGACTACTGTTGATCACCTCACTTGTCATTCCATAACAAGAATCTTAAAATTATGAGAAACTCCTTTTAAAAGAGCCTGTCACTCCAGAGCTCCAGGGTGTTGCTCAGATCAGCCTTGGCCTCTTTTCCTTCCTGTATGTACACCAAGTTACGGTCCTCTAAGAATAATGTACCTGCGTAATGCATTTGTTCTTTTAAAACAGCCTTTTATACTCAGTTTTGTACTCTTTTCTTCTATCCACTATATTCATCAATCATGCTTCCTCTTTATAAATTCTTATGCAGTTTGCGCTACTATCTAGAAAGTGCTAAAATGAATCAAAGAAGTTGACATTGATTAGGGCTAAGAAGTAAGAGAAAAGCCCTGTGGTGAGGAAGAGAAAAAGACAGAGAGATAACAAGTTTAGACCTATGTAGATGAAGAGCTTATTATAAACTAATAAACTAGTTTCATGAAGAAACAATGAGCAATTTTTTTTGTATTTTAGGAAAGGATCTACAGGGTGTTCAGAGTCTCACTACTAGATTGCACTCAGTGATCCTCCTGTTTGCAGCCTCCCAAGTGCTGGAATTATAGGCATGCACCACTACACTCAGTCTCAAGTGCTGTCTCAATGTGCCATGGGGGCAGAGCCAGCAAGGCAGGCCCAGGGATTGAACCCCCAGCCCCTGCGCCTGCTTTCAGGCACTTTAATCCACTGAGCTATTTGGCCCTACGAATGAACATTACTTAGTATTATAAAGAGCATGAAGCCCTTCACACGCCGCACACATTGCAGATGCCTGTCCCACCCGGGCTCCCCTCTGACGGCAGAGCCCACTGCTCTCACTGTTGGCCCCCCAGCAGTTGCTTAGTAACGCTCCCACAGATCCCTCTGAACCCATATTAACCAACACTATCAAAGTTGAGTGGCTTCAGCACCGTCATTGCTTCCCGTTGCTCAAGCCTACACAAGTGGCAGCCCCACCGAGACAGTTCTCTCTGAATCCGCAAAAGTCACTGGTGTCTGAAATGCGGAAGGGAACAGTTTTTGGAAGAAAGGGCCCTAGAGTACATCCCCGAATCGGGGGCCTCCCCTGGAGAGCTTGACAGGAAGGGCCACTCTGAGGAAAGTAATTCTTCGATTAAGTGAGAGTAAGTCTACTGAAAAACTGAAAGTCTTTATGTAGAGCTTTAGCTAAAGATATATTAAGGGCCAACTGTTGGTAACTCCCTTGGCAAAGGCAATATTAACATAATCCATTTTACTTCAGCGGAAAGTTTGAACACAAGGACGGTGCTCCCCTACTTACAGGTTTGCAGAGAGAAGGGATTCTAGGTCAGGGTGCTCTAAGCAGAGGAATAGCTGGGTGTTTCCCAAGAGTCCAAGGACGTATTCTGCAAGCAGAGATCAGCTGTAGAGCATTCCTGTCCCACCACTAGATTTGTCAACTCCTTCAAGTTTCATAAGGACACTTTTCAATTATGTCTAGTATGTATTTGTTCTCAAATGTGATCAGATGCAATCTCAAAAGTGCAATAGTTTAGGTGTTGGCAGCCACAAGGTAAAATATGTATTCCATTTGTTTTTCCATAAGTAGCATAGGAAAACATAAAAATGAGGGTTTTCATGTACAGTACTGTAAATCCACGCCAGCACGGATTGTTCTATTGGATGATACACTTGGCATTTCAAACCGGCAGCCCACCCCAGCTCCCTGCACACCCTCCCTTGGCTTAGACCCCAAGAGGGTCACAGGCACTTCCTTGTTGCCCAGGCCAGCCTCCCACTCACTCCACTTCTCAGTCCTCCCATTCTGAATCATGAATGCGAGTGCCAGGATTTGGACAAGGCCGACCTAGGCGTAGCAGCACCTCAATTCACACTTTGTGTTCATTCTGTCATTCTGGTCACAAACCAAATCCTACTGTTCCCACAAGGTTCAGTGGAAATGAGGTCAATTCTTTCTGAATCATACGCATTTTTCTAGCCGCAACAATGTGAAACAAGGTACAGGGGAGTATGAAGAGTGAGAACTCTAACGTTGCCTGTGATGACTTCTGGCGTGAAGAACAGCAGGCCGGTGGTGAGGAGGTTAGTGTTCAGAGGAGGAGACCCTAGCCCAGAAGGACATCAGGGGACTCTCCTTCAGGGATTTCCTCCCTTCTTTGTGTCTTCAATGCAAGGTCCATTTTGATCAAAGATCTCTCTACCATCACCTGTTTTCTCCTTCCCTGCACAGCCCTCTGGAATTGTCCATCAGCTTCAACCCTCTGTTTATTACAGTTTTATTGGGGTGGTGCTCCTCAGAGACATCCTGCTACCCACTCATGTCCCTCTAGTGGCTGTTGCCACATCACCACCAACCTCCTGTCATCCTCTTCATCAATAGAATGCTGTCACCCACTGCGGCCGTGCCTCACTCTGGTGTTCAGCAAGCTCTTCTCTGGTCATGCCCCCTCGTGGCCCACAAGCACCACTGCTGCTCAAACCCACACCCTGTCCCTGAACTCAGTCTCCTGCACTCCCTGTGTGTCACACCCCACAGAGGCTCTTTCAGGGACCATTCCAGCCACAGTTTCCTCCAGCCCAGGCCTAAGGGCCAGCACCCCGTGTCTTCCCAGCCTTTGCCAAAGATGTCAGTGCAGTGGAGGATACTGAAATGTTCCCCCTAGAACTCTTCCAAGGAGTCCAGGATGTCTCTTCAGTGAAGAGCGCCTCTGCACACAGCTTGTGGCATCGGCAGAGCTCCTGCTGGTCTGCAGGCTCGAAAACAGGCGTCATGTGTTGTGCTTGGCAGGGTGGGGAATATGGTCTTTCTGAGATCACGCTCAGCGTGCACATCGTACACCAAGGTGGGGAGTGTTCCCAGGCATTGTCCCTTAGGAAAAGGCACCTGGCAGGCGGCTGGTTGTCAGAAAGACACTTTGTAACATTGCACATGACGCTTGCTCACAGGGAGCACACCTTGTACGGCCATTGCTTGGATGACTGCCTGTGACCGAGCATCCCCTTGGCCCTCCACAGGGCGGGCCACACCAGTGGGGGCTTCATCTTCAGGTCAGCGCTCACGTTTGCACACAGAGAAGGGCTTGATCTGTCCTTCATAGGCTGTGGCTTTTTCTCCTACGTGATACAGGTGCTGTTTCACATCTTCTTCCAGAAAAGCTCTTTCATAGCAGTTAAGGACCAGTTGGGCAGCCTGTCCTTCTGCCACCATGAGTTCTGGGACTCTTTCTTGTAGGCTTCTGCAGCGACCTTGTGAGAACGAAAAGCCTCGTCAGAGCTTGGTGCACTGCGAGCAACACTTCTCTGGTGAAATGACCAACCACCGAGACTGGCTTTGAACTCACCACTTACTGCGCTTGTGGAAGGGTTTGCTTGAAGGAAACCACTGGGTGTTTCACAGATCATAGCTTCACTAATGTCATTTGCCAGCTGTGAGCAACGACAAAAGTTTTTCCACCTGTTACAGCACTTGTGTCCTCTGCTTGGTTAAACGATATCATTACTCCTTTTGCTGCATCGGCTCCTCTGGGGGCAGCTTTACCCATCAAGGCAGTCGAGATTGTGAATCTCCATCTTGTACTTCTAGGCCATATCAGTCACCAGAACACCACACAAGTGCTTTCCTGTTTGTTTGTCATACTGGTGATTGAACTCAGGTCCTTGCACTTGCCAGGCAGGCACTTCTGCAGCTGAACTATATCCCAGGCCCTGTGCTCATGCTTTTTTGTAATTTCCTTCTTCCATCCAGTGGTTATTTCCTTCACAGCCTCCTTCTTACCATTCTTTTTTTGTTTGTTTGTTTTTGGCGGAACCAGGAATTGAACTCAGGCCCTTGCGCTTGCCAGGGAAGTGCTTATTCTACTGAGCCAACTACCCGGCCCTCTTCTTACCATTCTTTCTCTGTGCTTCCTTTGGAGCCATGCTGGACTGAATCATACTCTACAGCATGGTATGTGCTAAAAGTCAAGGGGAAAAAAAATCCCAGAAACTGTGCACAGGCCTTTCTGCAAACTTGACCTCAACTAGAAGAAGCCATAACTGTAGGTCAGAGCAGGGAAGGTGCCCGCGCCCATGTTCATGTAAGGCAGACGCCTGTGGCCACACTCATAGCCTCATGCAGGATCCACAACAGAAGCAAACTTCCGCTGAGTTTGATTTCTGCGGTGAGAAGATCCAAGTGTACTTAAGGCTGTGTGAAGAACAGGTGAGAAGCGCGCCAGCAAGCAGGCGGGGTCCGGCCCAAGCTGCAGCTCCACGAGACCGGGCTAGCTGCAGAACAGGTTTTCCACTTCTAGAATATTCTTATGAGGGAAATGATAGTTCATTTAGCTGTTTTTCGGTCCTCACACATTCAGTTGGAAAACTGGGCCAACAAGACTTGTTTTAAAAATATTTATAGTGATAACACTTCTGTAATGTAAAGAACATGTGAAAGTGGAAGATCCTGTGAATTTATTATATTTACAATATTATGCAATAATAACCACTAATTTCAAAATGTTCCCATCACTCTAGAAAGGAGCCTGCATGTGGAGTAAGCCACCAATCCCGGCTTCTCCTGTCCTCTGTGCCCTGAAAACACTGGTCTACTTTTGGTTTTCTTGCCTATTATACACAGCTCACATAAATGTAGTTATATCATGTGTGTCCTTTTGTTTCTGGATTAAAAACCTACATAGTGTTTCTAAGATGCATCTGTAGTCTAACACAGATCAGCGCTGCGCTCCTTTCTGTGCCTGGGTAATATTCTTCTGTGTGCATGTTCCTTACTTGTTTCTCTCTTCATCAGTTAGTGAGTATTTGGATTGCCAAGTGTCTTGGCTATTGCAAATAATACTGCTATTAATGTTTATGTATGAGTTTGTGTGTGACCACGTAACTTCAACTGTAATCACAAGAATGCTTTCAAATATTATAAGCTCACTGGTGGGGGTTATTGTGATTGACTAAAGCAGACATTCAATCAAGTGTTAAATTTTGATGACATTAAGCAATTTGGGCCTCTTCCCCTTTTATTTTAGGGTGAATGCTACAAGCAGATATCTTTCTATGGCCTTAACCAGTAATTGTAGGTAAAAATCCAGCCAATCTGTATTCCATTTTTCTAATAACTACATATGACTGCATAACATACATGCAAACACGTGTGTGCGTGCGCACTGTGTGGATGTACTGTGCTGGTGCAGAATGAGGGCCCATCCTCAGCCAGACCTCCATAAGGCCTCCTGCACGTGAAGAGCACGGCTGTGGGCGCTTCTCTTTTCCTGTGATCTCCCAGTCCATCTTCTCCACATCCCTGCACTCTTAGAATGCGTGGCGTCCATCCTTGTTGAGAGAAAGTCCCACAGCTGGATCGCTGACCAGGGACTGACAGCCTGGCAAGTGGCAGGCTCCTCTTCCCGGGGAGTTTCACGTTAGAGGGTCACAAAGAACAAGAGCAGTGCTTGGCGTGAAGGGGGCTCCCCGTCAGTGCGCTTCTCACCCAGGGAGGACTTGCGTGCTGCCATAGGAAGACGGACCCAAAACTCTTCTGTAAAGTTCCCATACTCTGCTTTTCGTAATACCTAACAAGTAAATCTTAATATGGGAAAATGTCAGTAGTGAATAACTGGGAAGAAACAGCTCTCAGAAAAAATGGTGAGTGGAGTCATGAGATGAGACTGTGAAATCCTTTCTGAGTCCTGTGGGAAGCAGAAGCCGTATAAAGTACAAGACAGGGGACCTGGGGTACAGCTCAGTGGTGCAATACCCGCCTGGCAAGCGCCAGGCTGCAAACTCAATCCCTGGTACAAAAAAACAGGTGAATAAATAAATAAATAAGATCCAAATGGCGTTGCTTTCCTTCCTGTGTGGACTGCACTGTGGGTGGGTTAACATTTGATAGCAGAATGCGAGTGGCAAGAGAGGAAACAAAACCAGTGTAGCATACCTTGGCTTCTTTCCCAGTAAGTGTATTTTTCTATTATAAAGGGTATTAAACTCATAGACAATTTAGACAGTAGAGAAAAGAACAGAGAACTTATCTGTCATCATTCCACTCTCCAGATAACAGCTATTAAAATGTTGCTGTGCTTCCTTTAACTGAGTTTCACTTGATATGTTCTCAATTTTCACCAGAGTTTTACTAATTAAACATTACATCTAATATTTTTGTGATTTTTTTTGTTAAAGTGGAAGCTGCTTTTTGATGTGTTTGTGGGTTTGGCTTCTGTGAGGGGGAATGGTAGCCCCTTCCATTTAAATGACTTTGAATGTGATGATGTGTTGCTCTTTAAAACAAATAATAAAGAAAATTTAATTTTTCAGGATCTGTAGTT
>NW_004525784.1:0-10634 GCF_000260255.1 Octodon degus
TGGAGCTTCCCTAGAAACAAACAACCTGCTGCAGTACCTTTACTAACATTTCACACACAGTGACTTAAAATCATGTCAAGTGTCTGTACGGAGAAGGACCTAACATGAATTACCCAAAGCGTGCAGTATCCTAATGTATACCGAACCATTGTAGCAGCCTTTGAATTCATGGGCACACAAACCAGACTTAATGAATGCTCTATCCAGAAGCAAAATCAATCACAAAGTACAATTACAAAGTAAAATTAATGAAACTATTAACTATACTCCAGTTTTTTTTTTATCAAAAGCACGCTTACTCCACCATGTGGCAGAAAAGATACATGCGTATAAACACAAACTACACAACCTGAGATTATTATATATATAATATATAATACTGAGTATAAATTATCTTACCTGAAGCACAGAGCTTCACCCACACCAGAATAAATTCAAATCTGTAGGTTGATGCGGCCTATCATAAAGACAAGAAAATGAAGGTTTTTAGTGTTGAGCACAGAGAGGGAGAAGAAAGAGAGTATGGCTGGGGGTCAAGATCTAACCTTACCACTTTTTGAATTATTGATCCAGTCCAGCACCTGATGGGTGCTTGAGAAGCCCTGGGAACCCCAGGGAGCTGGGGACCCCAGGAGCCCAGGTCCAGCTCCGATACAGGAAGAAAGCAGCCCCTTGATCCTCGGTCCTGCACTCCCTACGCCCTTGAGGGCTCAAGCAACAGGTAGAGTGAGTAGAGAGATCAGCAGTCCTTATCGCAAGTGGAGAAAGGAGGAGTTACAACGTCAAGGGAGAAGGCGGTCCTGCTGGAAAGCCTGCAGTGCTAGGTGCAGGTCTGGTTCCATCTTCTGTGCACAAAGGGAACTGGGATAATTCTGGTGCTTACCAACCTTTTTACATAGAGGTTACTTTGCAATTGTAAAATGCCTTTCTGGTCCCTGTAGATGGTCACTGTTTCCGCATGGGATTTAAGCAAGGGGACTGTAAATTTTAAAATCTACATAGCTCAGTAGAATAAGTGCTTGCTTGGCAAGCACAAGGGCTTGAGTTCAATCCCCAGTTCCCCCCAAAAAAAAATTTACAAAGGAAAATTTTTAAAGGATAAATTTTTGGCTTAAGCCAAGTCCAGTCCAAAGGCAAGAGGGTCTTACAAAATCATTTTTCTACCTGATATCTCAAGGCTGTAGGCTATGGGAGCCAGAAATGGAGCACACGTTGTTCTGAAATCAGCCAGGTACCTGAGTATGAGAAGGAATGCGTACAAGGTACAACTTTATGGTGTCCCTGTGTCCTGTGGGGTCGCTTTCATTCTGAGACCTAATAAAGGATTCTAAATCTGTTACATGTTGAGGTCTCTCTGTAATGCTCTGGTAGTGCAGTAAGGTTTTGAGATCCCACTTCAATCTTCTGTCTGCCACAGTCTAAACCCTGGCCTAAATTTTCAAGCAGTCTGGTCATTCGCATCAAGGAGAGCGAAGCAGGCACACGGCCCTGTTAACTCATCCTTCCCTATAATTCCTCCACCTGCACCTCTGACTCCTGTGTTCCCAGCATCATGTCACTGCTCTGCAATGAGTATAGAGTAGATTACTATTCCCTTTTTTCTATAAGGTGACCAGACCAGACACTGCTCTGTGTACCAATCTTTTTAGGTTGATTCAATTTAAAAAAAAAAAAAGTAGCCTCACGAATAGTCTCACAATCCCCAAGGAAAATTCTGTCCTATGGAAGATAACACCAGGCAACACTTCCGAGACCACTAACAGCAGGGCTCCAAACTGCTGCAGCCCAAACTGTCATTTTGCCAACTACCTGAGCCTGGTAAGACAAAATACACCAGCACCACCACTTCCGTTGTATTGATCTATTGCCAACAGGGAGACGGGGGCAAACGGAATTTCTCTGAGAAAAAGCTTTTGTGAGACTGTAACCAGGGCTGCAATGTTGCTCATGCTAGATGGAGTTTTAACTACAAATTCCACATTTGACAACAAATGCGCACTACACTCTAGCTGCACAGGCTCAGCAGGCCAGGCCTCTCAGGCTTTATATATAAATATTTCAATTCAGAAACCTGCATCAGTGAACCAGCGATCAGAAATTATAAAGCCAGTTGTAACTGTGATCTTTTGCACTATTAAACTTCATGGGTATACTAGGCCTACGTAGTAGCTTTTGTGTTTTGTTTTGTTTTCGTTGTTGTTTGCTTTGTCTGGCTAAACCTCTGGGTGGAAGATCTTAGATCCAAACGTAAACTTTCCTCCTTGGCTGCATCACAAGGTGCTTTCACTTTCTTAAGCGCAAGCGGCACAGCCGCAAACCATACAGCCCGGCTGAGATTCCACGACCTACGTGTCCGCAGCGCCCCCTACCATCCAGCAGTGCTGAGTCCCCACAGCAGGCTGAATTAAAGGTTCTGGGAAAAGATGTTTATTGGAGAACAAGGCCTTACAGTGACCATTTGAGAAAAATTTGTTTTCATATACGTATTTCACAAATTGAAATATACAACGGCAGGAGCGACAAAGTCGTAATTGCATAGAAAGATACAGGAAAGGGTAGCCTTTTCTGTGTTTCCCACACATTTCCAAAGATGAACGTACACAGGTGTCTCACCCTAGACAGCTCGTGCTTCTGGAGCTAGATCAATCAACTTTAGGATGTATTGCATGTAGCCTTGAGCAACTGTGTTAATATACAATTTTTCTCTTCAGCCACAGGTAGATTTTTAAATGAATGGTACCTCTTAGGCTCCAGGTCACACTTTCCAGTGGGACATAGGGGCACAAACAGCAAGCACACATCTGGTTGGGCACCATGGTCCACAGGATAGGCACCATTTTTGTGTCCCGGGTGCAGAGGGGAGGTCATGTCCTGCCTGCTCTGCCTGCAGCCAGCAGGAGCAAGGGCCCGGTGCAGGCAGAGCTGCAGCAAGTGTCACCCTCCTCTGCAGGGTTTTCTGTCTGGAGCTCAGATCAGCTCTGATCTCCCTTAAGAGACCCCTGCAAATTTCCTGACTGTCATGTGTACTTCAAACACTTTAAAATGTAACCTCCCACAAGGAAATGGCCTCTTGTGATTTTCTATCTTTTTTGTTCTTGTTATTAATGTTCTTTTACTTCGGGATCAGTGATTTGATTTTTGTTTTGTACTGTATGATTTTCCCTGGAAAGCCATGTCCAATATTTTATACTTTCTCCCTTATTACATTTATAAAAATCTTAGGATATAAAATCATAATTTCATATCCTTGCCTTTCAAAATTAATGATTCTCAGTGGATATTTTAATGTTCATCTGACAATTTCAAATACTTTCCCATAATGTTGAATATACTGGGTGACATTTCAAGACAGATCTCTTCTATTTGTTTTTCTAAATTTTCTCAATTGATTCTTATTTTGTTGTTCTTAATTTTCAAAGCAAACCAAAAATTCCATAATACAAGAGGACTTGGAGAGCTATCAGTGTGAATGTTCCTCTGACCTCCAGACTGTACATTCAGTTGTTAATTACTGTTTTACCTTAAAAGTTGTATAGTGTTTAACAATTTGTAAGTAAGTCCTAAAACACCCACTAGATAGAGCTTCCCGTTTTCTATCCTGACTTTCCTCCTTCCTCCACCCTCCACCCTGCTGCTGCCCTATAAGTGATCATACCAACCCAACATTGTTTTTCAAATTAATCCTGACTCTCTGTCACCTATGCTACTTTCCCACTTGTGGTTTTTCATTTTTTTTTCTCAGAACAATGTCCTACAAACTCCTTAATTCAGAGGTCAGTATTTCTCTTTTTGTTTTTGTAAAGTACCACTTATATCTAAGCTTTGTGGGCCATTTGGTCTCTCTGGCAGCTAGGTATCACTGAAGTTCAGCTTGGAAGTAACCAAGGATTTTGTGTAAATGAAGGGGCCAGTGCAAATCCCAGCAGTGCTTTATTTACCACTGCAGGGTTAAGGGAGCGGGTAATTCCTGACCATGCAGAGCCCTCGGATCTTTCATCCTGGAAAACAAGCTGCTGAAGGTACAACCACAAAAGCCACTGGGAATTTCCTTCTATTGCTAAGTGCTTTTATTTTACCTCCATTTCATAGTTTTGATATTTTAAAGCAGTGTTAGAAAGGGGAAATCTCTAATAGACAGATGCTAAACTTTTATCGGATACTTGTGTTTATAGCTTCTCATACTTTTTAGTAATATTGAGTATCCTTTTCTTAAAACAGAGGATATATAAGGATGGATAACATGTATAAGGACTTGGATTCAACCCCTACGGTAGCCATATAATAAATAAATAAATAAATAAATAAATAAATGGCATATATTTTGATAGTAACAAGGTAAAGTGGGGACAAGTTGAAGTACTAAGAACAGTGTATGTTCTGATTCTGAGTCTAATCTTTTGCTTTGGAATGCACTACCAACATTAAAGCCTTGGTAGCTATTTTTATATATACCTATAAAATATTTTAATATACTGCAGTACATTTGGTATTTTGTGACTGTGATTTGAAAACAGAATTATTGATATTCATTAAAGAATATTTGAGGACATCACCATTACCATCAGTGCCAGGAATGTTACACTGAGGCTTGGCAGATGTTTTTATATCTCTCCTGAACTTTCTTTATTGCTCATGAAATCATAGATAACCATTGCTCTGCTGATAAATTTACAGATGTAGTTGATTCACTAAGCACCACAGAGAATAACCACCTTTCCTACGCCTAGTGCACAAAAGTGGCCAAACTTACTCGTCTAAGATATTGTATATAAATTTTTACTTTCCTCTCATAGGTTTTCAAAGTTGTTTCCATCATTCTTCCAGTAGCCTGTTTTCTCAGTTTATTTCTTTTTTATAACAGAGAAAGCTGTTTTTTCTCTGGCATTTTCATAGACATGGGATATATTCTCATCAAAGTTGAAATGGCTTTGCACCCTGATTCCTAAACATAACCTGCAATTTGTTTCTCTCTCTCTCTCTCTCTCTCTCTCTCTCTCTCTCTCTCTCTCGCGCGCGCGCTTGCCAGAGAAGCGCTTATTCCACTGATCCATCTCCCCGGCCCCTGTTAAATCTATCTCACTACACTTCACTAAACGTGAGCACCTCCCAGTCCTCAACAGCCCCTCCCCAACACTCTCACTGGGCAGAAATGTGTTTGGGGCCTTCTGGAAAGTGGGAGAATTTGTGCCATTGACTCACAACATGCAGGTCTGTTCTGAGGCTGGGGCTGCAGTGTGGGACAGCACTGCCCTGGCTGTGGTTCTCACTTTCTAAATCCAGCTCAGATATGGAAGAAGCCTCGCTAACCATTCTTTCTTACTCAGAGGTCCCATGTATGCACGCTTGATCTCTGTTAATGACAGCTTGGATTCCTTCAGGGAAACATGAGAGAGTTTTCATCTAGGCAGCTCACTTGCTCTTAAAGTATTGACCTCATAAGGCTAGGAATGAGATAGAAATAAGTCCTCAGTGAAATGAATATTTAAGACCTGGGAGGGTCCTTACACCATGAAATGATAAGCAGCTTCCCCCCTAGGGATAGGGTGTGAATTTCAGATGACAAACATCTCTGATGATCCCTTAGCAAACACAAATGTAGTTTCCATCATTTCCGGATGCTTTCTCCAAGCTCTTCTAAGGTATCTTGTAAGACTCATCTTTGTGTGATAAAAATTGAGTAGTGAAGGGATTTGTTTTTTTACCTTGTAGGGTAAACCGTCTAAATGCTAAGCAGTTACTTTTCTTCACAAGATTCACTGTAGTTAATCTTTACACTCTGAAAACAACAAGCAACCTCAAAACACTGGGAGAAGGTTTGAAATTTTTTTGTTTACTATACAAAAAGAAGCTGTATGCTAGGCATATGTAATTCCAAGCATAGGCGGTGTGGGCTGATGAGCCTGCCTCATGCATAATGCAAATGGCACGACTGTGTAGTTCTGTGGTGCTAATAAAAGCATCTGAAAGTGTGGAGTACGTGCCTACAGTGGCCAGAAGCACTTGAAAGGCAAAACGTTCGACGACGTTTCTGGTGTGTTTGGGGCTGGACTCACACTTGCCTGGGAATCCAGTGAGGAGATTTCACACACCTTTAGTTTTGGACATCATATGTGGGAGGTGAAACAGGACTGCCTATGGGCTCCTACATCTTGGGGGTCCTGCAATAGAGCCATGGACCACAGAAAGAGAATTTTGAATATGCATTTATGCTGGTGTTTTCATCTGCTGGAAATGCCTTTTTTTTTTTTTTTTTTGTAATTTAGGGAAGGATCTACAGGGTGCTCAGGATCTCACTACTAGATTAGACTCATGGTGATTCTCCTGTTTACAGCCTCCCAAGTACTGAGATTATAGGTGCATGCCACCATGCCCAGTCTCAATCACCATCTCAGCACACCCTGGGAATGGCAAACCCAGGGATTGAACCCCCAGTCCCTGCACCTGCTTGCAGGCGCTTTAACCCACTAAGCTATTTGGCTGGTGCTTGGAAATGCCATTTTATTCTAAACTGTATGTACCTTTGACATATTGATGAACTTTGAATATATGGGCTCCGGAGTAAACTACCAAAATTACTGTAATATCATACAATATTGAAGGGATTGCTATTTTATCTTCAATTTATAGTTAGGATATATGTTCATACTACATGACAGGAAATTTCATTGTGGAACAATCAGAACATACAATAAAATATTTTTATCATTTTCAAATCCCTTATTCCTGGCCTCAGCCCCATCTCTCTCCAAAATTTTTATATATATTTGACTGTGTCCTAAGAAATTAAAAATATTAATTCATTCACTAACTAGTACAAAAATTAAAATTTGTATCATTGTTCACAAAGGTCACCCTTTTTACTCATTTGACATATTTTAATAGAGCTCCTTTGCCATAGAAATACATATATTTTATAAGAAATAGTTTTTTAAATTTTGCCTCAATCCTCTAGAATCATTTCTGTTCTGTTTACTTTTAGTTTAGATTGGGTTTTAGCTCACAGGTAAATCATTAAAATATTCATATTATTGTATAGTGAAAATAACGTTTTGCAGTGGAAGAGCAGATCGGGCTTAGGCTAAAGACCCAGGTTAGAACTTGGAGACAAGGATCAGTGGAGGAGATCTGTAGAGGAGAATCACCAGGCAATCACCACAGGGAGTGGCAGATCCCTCCTAAACTGACACAAAAACAGGATTCTTGTGGAAGAGTCCTGCTCTTCCACAGAGGTGCAGCGATCGGTTCTCAGTGACAAACAGGGAGCTCTACAGCCTGATCCCCACACAAGGGGACAGGGGAGAACAGAAGGCATGGGGGTCTCTTTCTAGAACTGGATTGCATAAGTACACAGATGGTCCTACATGACACATTTTGCTTCAGCTACATCAGGTTCTGATTTTGAACCTGAGCTACAGGGACAGAAGAAACTTGAGCTGCACTTGGTTTGTAGTTCAGAGACATTGTTCATTCACATCAAGCATGATAAAATATCTTTTCTGGGATCAGATTGGAATATTCTGTCTCATTTAAGAAGCTTTGCCCTGTTCGTTTATCAGCAACTTCTTTTCCTAAATTATGTTCTGAGGGTCACACTGTGTTATATTTGATTTCAGGTACACAACCCATATGGAACTCATTTTTGGGAAAGATGAAATTAAACATAAATGTGAAGCTTCCTGATAGATTTCATGGACCATTGTCGAAAAACAGCTCCCTCTCCTACACAGATCAATTTTAATTTCTCTGCTTTTTAAATCATCAGGTGCTCTATCTTTGTTGAAATCTTGTATCATGTTAATAAGACTTCAGTTAACACAAAAATATTCTCTACACAGCACTGGCCACCAGGAGCAAGTCACATTAATAAGCTGTGCAAGTTTCAAGCATACTGGGCTTGGGAGGCAAGCCCCGTGAATAAACTCTTAGATCCAGGGGATTCAGGTGACTTCTACCTTTGCAGTGTAGAAATAAACACGCTGCATCTGTTGGGATCCTTCCTTCTTCTACTCCTCTTTATTCACTCTTTCTTCCTTTCCACCAGGACAAAGGTCTCCATCTCCCATCAATTAACTGTTTAAAAAAATTCTCTGTGGAAACTTTTCATTTATCCAGTGTAATTGCCACAATGGAGAAAGAACAATGACTATCAGTGTGCATCGCTTCTGTTCTGAACTGCAGCTTCAGAAGGAAAGAGGAGGGATCACAAGTTAGCATTGCCTTCACACTCATGTCTCTAGTGGCCCTGGGAATCCTACCAAGCCATCCCTGGGTGCTCACAGCTCTAACTCTTAGCACACTCTCAGTGGATTTCACTGCAGGGATGGACTCCTCTTTTACTTCTCCGTTTTCTTCACCATGATGCCTGCGACCATCAAAGAAGCAGGAACTTGTAGACCCAGCCCGGAGTGTCCCATGCACAAGAGTAGATGCTGGGGAGAACGCAGTCCCCTCCAGCCCCACCTACCAAGGGGGGCAGTGCCACAGCTGCCCAGGACCCAGCCTCCCTGTGGATTGGCTGGGCCAAGAACAGCTGCTGCCTGCCAGCTCGCCAAGGTCTCTCAGAGCACAGCTCTTTTATGCTAGAATGAGTTTCTGGCATGTTACTCCACTTGTGGACCAGCAACCTGTTATCCATGCAGCATGCCTGGTAATATTGGTTCTTGCTTTTACAGAACTTTTAACTTGCAAAACTTATGAATCTAGACGCATTTTTCTATTTCTTTTTGAGTTCTCTCTTTCTTCTACTTTTATCCCATATCATCTACAACCACATTCATGTGTGTGCTGGGTATTCGGGCCACTCATATGTCTTTTACAAATGCATTCACGATCATTATATCCAAGAAAATGTACACATCTTTTCATCCTATGATGTACCACTCATTACTAATGGAACTGGCAGATCACTCTCAAGAGAGAAAGCCAGATATTATACATCCTTTGTTTGAAAGATATTCACAACTTTTCCATAATAGATCTCGAATTGAAAAGGAAAGATTGATGGAGTGTTTTTTTTCTCTGTGAACTCTAAGGAAATATTAATGTCTTCTCATGATAAAGGACACTATGAATAATGTTATAAAAGTACAGTATTCATTCTCAGGGAAAGTTTAAAAGCACATTTTTTGTATTGATAGAACAATAAGATTTCTATTCTAATCACAGGGATCAGTAGTTCTGTTCATCTATGTTTTGTTTTCTTCTTGAACAAACTTACAAACACTGGCTGGAGGACAAGATTCCTTCTACCTTGTTTTGTAAATGTCTGCATGATATTTCTTTCTCACATATCATAATACAACTATAGATTATTTTCTCAATTTTTGAAGTATTACTACCAAAGTTACTTTTGCTTGTCAGTGATTTTAAAATCTAGCTCAAAATACAGTTATACCTCCTTATATAATATAGGTTTTGTAACTGGTCAAGGAAGGATATTGCACTTGATTTGGGTTGAAAGGGGGATTTCTGTGATGAAAACAACAATAGCTACAAAGCCATAAAGGTGGGAAAACAGCCAGGAGGGCTCTAATTAGACAAGGATCTGCTCGGGCTGTGCTGTGGATGGCCCTTCTGCTCGCGTGGCTGTGCTGAGAGAAGGAAGGTTCCCAGGGGGTGAGTTTCTCAGACTCAGGAGCACAGCGCTCCATGCAGATGAGGAAATACTCGAAGTCCTGTTTCAGGGAGTGCTGTGGGAGACGGGTGTTCAAGATGTGTGCGTGGTGAGCCATCCGCGCGCCGCAGCCCTGCACAATTGATGTCTACTATTCATTTGAAATTAAGAGATGATGAATTATTATATAGTCCTGCAATAAGGTCCTCAGGGGGTTCAAAAATTTATCCTCAGAATTTCAGGACCACATATTGGTTAAACATTATCTCTCACTTTCATCCAGTTAATATATTATGTTGTGGCCATGTAAATTGAATTTTACTATATTTAAAAACAGTATTGATATCTACGTAAACTAGATAGGCCATAGTATTTCTAGAAGGAACAATAAAAAAGCAATCTTAAATTATATGAAAAATAGACAGTTTCTGGAGGCATAATTGAGGGAGCTTACCCTTACTTATTTTTTCTTCATTTAACAATAACTGCTTTTGATCTTTTTAAAGTAAGTGTTTATTGCTCATTTTTAAAACACAGACCTTTGAAAACTGTAGGGAGACAGCACCTTCAAACATTCAGGAAGAGAGGCTGGGGAGATAGCTCAGTAGAATAAGCACTTGCCTGGCAAGTACAAGGGTCTGAGTTCAATCTGGTTCTGCCAAAAAAAAAGTTCAGAAAGAAAGATAATAAAGGTTATAAATAAAAAATTCAAAAATCAAATGGAGATACAACTAATATTTGCTCTTGAATGAAGAAAGTTCTATATGAATTATTGCAGATTTGGTTTATTGTTCAGATGTTACCCCAAAAATCATACAAATATGGGTTTTATTCTGCTTTGTGTGACTCAACTCATTAACACGCATCCTGCCTCCCATCACTGAGGTAAAGTCCACCCCCAAACTGGATGCAAAGTGAAGAACACGGGGGGTTAGGAAGGCACAAGATGAAAGCATTGAAAAAGCGTCTTCTCTCAAATCCGTTTCATCAATTTGGGCTTTTATTGACTCACTCTTCCCAT
>NW_004525785.1:0-4658 GCF_000260255.1 Octodon degus
TCACGGTCATTATGCATGTCCACAACACACTAGAACTTTGTGCGATATCCTATCCTCAAACTGTTAGAAGTGCTGGTCATTTATTTGCCATTCCAGTATTTATCTTATGTTTTATTCTTAGTAGTGCTTTGCTATCATGAAAACTTTTTCTTAGTTCAATTGTTTTGAAACATTTAATTTTAATTAATTAGTGTTTAATTTTCTGAATATTGCTTAATCACAATTTTGTTCTGAGATTTATACTATATCTTTGACTTACAATTTATTTAAAAAACATTGTATGATATCTTCTCCTAGTATTAGAAACTTTAAAAAGAAAAAAAAAAACAAGGAAAAGATGGCTTGGTGGTCTAAGCACCTACTTGGCAAGCACAGTGGACCTGGGCTCAATTCCAGGGCGCACTGTGCTGCCCCTAAACTGGGCGTGGTGGCACAGGCCTGTAATCCCAGCGCTGAGGAGGCTGAGACAGGAGGCTCACTACAGTCTGAGCCATGTAGTGATTTATTTTTAAAAAATTTAAAAGCAAGAAACATTTTGGATATATATATATATATATATATATATATATATATATTTATGGAAGGGTCTACAGAGTGTTCAGGGGCTCACTACTAGATTGGACTCATAGTGATCCACTTGCTTACAGCCTCCCAAGAGCTGGGATTACAGGCGCACACCATCATGCCCAGTCTCAATTGCCATCTCAGTGCACCCCGGGGGCAGGGCCCGGCAGGCCCAGGAATTAAACCCAGCCCCTGCGCCTGCTTGCAGGCACTCCGTTGAGCTGTTTGGTCAGCCGTGGGGCTCTTATATAAAATGAACTTAGTATTGGCTTGTAGTGTTACATTTCTGCGGAGGGGAACCTTGAGAAGCCTCTTAAATATAGACCAGTTAGTTTCTCCTCATGTACGTGGCAGGATGGCGCGGTTCTTACCCTCTGAGCACACTGACCCATCACATTGAGATTCAAAACTACCACAAAAAAGAAACTTGCAAAATGATCGTGGGGGCAGTACCACTCCACTGAGAGCCACAGTTCAAGACCTGCTGGATGCAGTCAATAGCTTCCACTGGTGCTTTACTAAATCTCACTTTGCCAGGTGTGGTGGTGCACGCCCGTAATCCCAGCACTCAGGAGGCTGAGGCAGAAGGGTCCCTGAGAGTTTGAGACTAGTATGAAGCAAGCTCAAGCCTACCTGAACTGCTTAGTGAGACCCGTCTCAAAAAGACGAATAATTGTCATTATTAATCAATTAATTTAACTTAATGATTTAACATAAAGTAAAATTAAAAGATCAGTTTTTCAGTCATGCTAGCCACATTTCAAATGCTTAAAAACCACATGCAGCCAGATGTGGTGGTGCACTCACATAACCCCCGATCTCAGGAGGCTGAGACAAGAGGACTGCCACCGCGAGTCCAAGGCCAACCCTGGCTACTTGATGAGTTCAAGGCCAGCTTGATCTATATAGTAAGACTTTGTCTCAAAAATAAAATAAAATGAAACCCACCAACAGACAAACTTCCACATATACCAATACTCGGGCAGGAGGCGCCCGTGTGCGTGGCCCGGGGGTGGGGTGGGGTGGGGTGGGGGGCTCAGGTCCGGCAGGCTGCGCGGCCGGACGCCAGCGCCATGGAGGAGGACGTGAGAGCCTTGGCCCTGCGGATCGGGCATGACTGCGGTGGAGCCTTCACGGTGGGTGCGATCGGTGGCGGGGGTCTTCCAGGCTATCAAGGGCTTCCGCATTGCTCCTGTTGGGGGGCTGGTGAGATGGCTCAGTGGTCTCAAGCGCCTACTTAGAACAAGCTCAGCAAAGCACAGGGACCGCGGTTCAATCCCCAGCACCACATGCCAGCCAGCCCCGCCCCCTGGTGGGCTGAGCTGGCCACACACACACACACACACACGCACGCACGCACACACAAATAAAATTTTTTTTAAAATGCTCCTGTTGGAATTCAACACCGGTTGAGAGGCAGTGTTAATGCTGTGAGGATCCGAGCCCCCCAGATTGGAGGTAGCTTCGCAGTGTGGGGCAAGGAGGACCCCTGGAACTCCACCACCGGTGGAGCCCTGACGGGGGCTGTGCTGGCTGCCCTCAGTGGCCCACTGGCCATGGTGGGCTCTGCAATGATGGGGGGCATCCGGCTGGCCCTCATCGAGGGTGTTGGCATCCTCCTCATTGGCTACACTGCCCAGCAGTTCCGCAATGCACCCCAAGGGTACCCCAGCCCCAGGCTACCCCAGCTATCAGCAGTACCACTGAGGAAGCCGCCTGACACTGCGCCACCATGGGAACTGCCTCCCGGTCTCCTCCCCGATGATCTCCCTCGAAGGGAGGGCTGGCTCCCAGTTAGCCCTGGGACCCTCCAGAGAGGGCCTCTACTCTGCTCCCCGTCCCAGGGTGGGGGTGGGGTACCCCAGCTGCCCTGACAGATGGGTCCCCTTTTTCTCTCTCAGGGCACCCCAGCCCCACACGTGTAACAAGCTCTCACCCCACCTCCTTCGTGTGGCGCCCTGATGAGTATTTAAAGCCAGTTTGGAAAAAAAAATAGGCAGGAAGATTGAGAGTTTGAGTTCAGCCTTAGCTACGTAGTGGTTTTGAAGGTAGATTAGGTGACACAGTAAAATCCAGTCTACCCCACATGTAGCTATAACTACTCACAAAGCAAGTGTCAAGTTGTGGGCTGGAGAGACAGCTCAGCGGTATAAGAACCTGCCTGGAAAGTGCAAGGTCCTGAGTTGATTTCAGTACCAAAAAAAGAAAAAGAAAAGAAAGAAAGGTCCAGTTTCAAGTTGCATATGGATTCATTGGTTACTTCTACAGATATTTATTTTAAAAACAGAACAGGATCTGGGAGTGGTGGTGCAAACCCGTAATCCCAGCACTGGGGAGGCTGAAGCAGGAGGATCACTATGAGTTCCAGGCCAGCCTAGGCTACAAGGTGCACTCAAGGCCCAGCCTGCACTGCACAGTGAAACCCTGACTCAAAACAGAAAAAGGACATAAAAAAAGAACAGTAACCAACCGGTTCTTCACAAACTCTAACAAAGCCCAGAAAGGGGAACACTTCACAAGTCGTTCCTATGAGGCCCAGTATTACCTTGATATCAATACCAGAAAAAAACAACGAAACAATGTCTCTTATGAATAGAGGTATGAAAATCATCACTAAGACATTAGACACCAGGTATGGTGGTGCACACCTGGGACCCCAGCACTCAAAAGGCTGAAGAAGCAGGATCGCTTGGAGTTCAAGGCCAGCCTGTGCCATATAACAAATTTAAAACTACATAGAAAGACCTGTCTCAAAAAAAGAAAAGAAAGGAAAAGAAAGAAAAGAAAAGAAACATACAATGGGCCAGCCAAATAGCCCAGCAGATTAGAGTGCCTGCAAGCAGGCGCAGGGGCAAGGGTGGTGGGTTCCGCTGCAACTGAGACTGGGCATAGTGGCGCGTGCCTGTAATCCCAGCTTTTGGGAGGCTGTAAACAGGTGGATCACTATGAGTCTGATGTAGTAGTGAGATCCTGACCACCCTGCAGGCCCTCCCCTAAAATACAAAAAAGAAAGAGGAAAAGAAAACAAACATACAAAAACCTAGTTTAAAAACTCCGTAACGAGAACTGAGTGTAGGGCTACAGTACATCCCAGCACTTGGGCAGCTAGTGAGAAGGATTGCAAGTTTGACACCGGTCTGGGCCGTATAACAAGACTCTAGTCTAAAAAAAAAAAAAAAGAAAAAGGAAAAAGAAAAAGAAAAAAAGGGCCACAGAGAGAGCTCTGCGGTCTAGGCGCCTGCCTACCTAGGCAAGCACAAGGACCCAGGTTTGATCCCCGGTACCACATAACATGCAAGGCCCTGCCCAGGCTCACTGAGCTGGCCACCAAGATGGTATGGTGGCACACGCTGTAATCCCAGGGCTGGGGAGGCTGAAACAGGAAGATCCCTGCAAGTCCAAGCAACTAGTGATTCCTGTACTGAATACAAGAAAGAAAGAAAGAAAGAAAGAAAGAAAGAAAGAAAGAAAGAAAGAAAGAAAGAAAGAAAGAAAGAAAGAAAGAGAAAGGAAAGAAATCCCACAGTTAATATATTACATGAGAAAAGATAAAAATTGTTTTTCTTATGACCAAAAAGAGAAGGAAATTCATTGTCATCACTTTCAGCTGGTTAGAGATTCAGTGCCTAGGTTCTTTTTAGGGACTGGCTGTGCAGGGCCCCCTCTGCCTAGCATATACTCAAATTTCTGACTCTCAGGAGGAAAAGAGGTGTACAGCATAAGCTATATGAACAATATGTTCATATAAAGAGTTTCGGCACGGGGAATGACTGTTGTCAGCTAAGGGTAGGAAGAATCCTAAAATTTAAGTTCCCAAGGTACAGCCAAGGGCCAGCCTTGCAAACAGGCCTTTATGAAGTTGGCAGGTCCTTTATGAAGTTCTGAGCTCTTCTATGTTAATTCTTTTTGGCCCAGTCCCCTACCTCACATCAAATGGAAAACCTCACTCCAATACAAAAGTTACATTTCTTGTTATATAGGTCTTGCTATATCTTGGTCTTAACTATCCAGCAGAAAAGTATAAAAACGAGGAATATAAAGTAAAGCCATATTAATAGGATGAGCTGTAAAAGGCTCAAGTCAATAACTTCAGA
>NW_004525785.1:7048-8343 GCF_000260255.1 Octodon degus
CTGTGCTAGAAGTTGAACTGAAGGCTTCAGGCATGCTAGGCAAGCTACAGTCCCAGCCTTGCTAATCCAATCTAAAAGTGAGATGAGCAAGCAGGGCGTGGTGGCACACACCTATAATCCTAGCACTCGGGAGGCTGAGGCAGGAGGATTGCAGAGAATTCGAGGCCAGCCTGGGTTTCACAGTGAGTTCAAGACTACCCTGGACTTAAGGGCTGGGCAGATAGCTCAGCAGAATAAGCGCCTGCCTGGTGAGCACAAGGGCTTGAGTTCAATCCCTGGTACTGGAAAAAAAAAAAAAAAAAAAAAGACTACCCTGGATTACATAGGGAGACCTGCCTCAGAAACACAAATAAATAAATATGAAATAAGCAAGGATCTGGATAGATCTTTCTTGGAGATGTATGTATATGGCCTATAAGCACATGCGAAAGTGCTTAAAACTGTTAACCATCAGGGAAATGAAAATCCAAACCGCAATGAATACCGCACTCCCTAGAACAGCTGCAATAAAATAGAAACCGTATTGGGCCGGCCAAATAGCTCAGTGGATTAAAGCACCTGCTTAGGCAGAGGCGGGGCCCCGGGTTCGATCCCTGGCCTATCGTGCCGGCCCCACCCCCGGGGCGCGCTGAGCCAGGGCGATTGAGACTGTGTGTGGCGTGGTGGTGTGCGCCTGTAATCCCAGCACTTGGGAGGCTGTAAACAGGAGGATGACTAGGAGTCCAATCTACGTAGTGAGACCCTTGTAGACCCTGCAGACCCTGTACTAAATACAAAAATAAATAAATAAAATAAAATGAGAACCATGTCTACCCGAAACACACAAAAATGGGAAATAACAAGCATTGGGGAGGGTGCACAGCTGCTGGGATGTAAGACGGGCAGCCATGGGGGGAAGCACTTTTGTTTCTTTTCTTTTTTCTTTCTCTTCTGTTTTTCTTGTCTTTTCATTTTGTCTTTTTGAGACAGGGTCTCTGTAGTTTATGCTGGCCTTGAACTTGCGACAGTCTCCTGTCGCAGCCTCCCTAGTGCTGGGATGGCAGTTTCTCAAATGATTAAACAAGGAATGTCCCTGAGACCTAGTGATTCCACTCTAGACGTTACCCAGGCTGAGTATTTATAGCAGTATCATTTATACTAAAGAATCAAAATTTAAGCATCCATCAGCTAATAAATGGATAAGCAAAATGTTGCCCATGAGGTCCGGGGAGATGGCTCAGTGGAATAAGCGCTTCCTTGGCAAGTGCAAGGGTCTGAGTTCAATCCCTGGTTCTGCAAAAAAAAAAAAAAAAAAA
>NW_004525785.1:9188-10706 GCF_000260255.1 Octodon degus
AAAAAAAAAAAAAATCCAAGTTGTCCTTGAATTTGCTATGTAGATGATGCAGGCCTCGAACTTGTGATCCTCCGACTTCAGTTGTCTGAGTGCTAAGATGACAGGTGTGTGTGTTACCACGACTGGCCCAGGATTTCTTTTTTCTTTCTTTCTTTCTTTCTTTTTTTTTTTTTTTAGCGGAACTGGGGATTGAACTCAGGCCTGTGTGCTTGCCAGGGAAGCGCTTATTCCACTGAGCCATCTCCCCAGCCCTTTTTTTTCTTTTTGGGATGATATAGGTTTTCTAAAATCTTGTAATGACCACACATATCTTTGATAATAACTTTAACAATAATAAAGGTTGACTTTTTTATTTACTTAAAAAAGAATTAAAGGTGATTATGCCAGGCCTTGTAGCACGAACCTGTAATCCCAGCTATGTGGGAGACTGAGGCAAGAGAATCATGAGATTAAGGCCGTTCTGCAAAACTCTATCTTTTTTTAAAGCAAAAATCTGCTTATTTATTTATTTGGTCCAGGATCTTGCTGTGCAGCTCAGACTCTAGCGACCCTCCTGTGTCAGCCTCTTCAGTGCTGGGATTACAGGCGTGTGCCACCGCGCCCGATTTCAGGAGCTGGCAAGGTGCATGTGGGGCCTGGGGCTGGCATGGCACGTGGTACTGAGGATTGAACCCAGGTCCTTGCTCAGACCACTGGACACCTCCATCTTGAATACACCACTATCACCAATATCAAAGATTGTACCTAGAGCTGAGGAGGGTGTTGTGAAGTGTGCACATACACGTGCACACACGCAAGGCTCGTGATCAACAACCTAAAAATGCACAAATTCCTTACAAATTCCACTTTTTTTTTTTTGAGTCAGGGTCTCACTATGCAGCTCAGGCTGGCCTTGAGCTCGCTCTGTAGCCCAGGCTGCTCTTGAACTTGCAACAATCCTCCTGCCTCAGCTTCCCAAGTGACAACTTCCACTTTTGGGAGCCCTAAAGAAATATTTCTAAAGAGGCAGGCTAATTCACAGAGATTTGTTGGTTTTGGTGGAATTGGGGATTGAACCCAGGGCTTGAGCCCTTCACACTAACCTACATCCTCAACTCTCTTTTTTGACTTTTTATGAGACATGGTCCTGCTAAATTGCCCAGGCTGGGTTTCAACTTGCAATCCTCCTGTCTCAGTATCCCAAAGTGCTGTAGGTTACAGGCACTTCCTACGATCCGTGCACATAAAGGTTTATTTTTAATGATAATCACAAGTGGATGGCGGGGGATGGAACTTGGCAGGACAGCACCTGCCTGACAAGCGGGAGGTCCTGACTTTGATTCCCATTACCAAGGAAAAAAAAAAAAGTAGAAACAAGTTAAATGACCAATAATTAATATGATTAAATATATTGTAAAAATCCATTGTGATATTATGCACCATCAAAATAAAACGTTTTTATTCAAACAAAATAACAACAATGAGGGCTGGTGAGATGGCTCAGTGGTCTAAAGCACCTACTTAGAACAAGCTTAGCTA
>NW_004525786.1:0-2255 GCF_000260255.1 Octodon degus
CAAACTTCTCGGACCCTTTCCTTAGGAAACTGCGTGATTTGCCACTCTTTTAACAGCGCGGAACTGTGAAGAACTTTAGTTACAAATGTGAAATTTTAGCCAGAGTTCTTTGTTGTGCTGTATACAGGAACAGGCATTGGAGTGCCATCCTTCCCAAAGAAGCTGGAGCTTAGCTGGCTCTTGTGCATTAAGAACTCACACGTAGAAACAAAAATCATGAAGTAGAAACAAAAAGTTCTCCTCAGGGCACTGGAGTCTAGAAACGTGTTTGTGGCTCTTTGCCCATAAGAACGAATGTGAGAGAGAACAAACTTCTGCAGTTTCTCTGCACCTCCAGATGGAAAGTCCCAAACTTCACGGATGCGTTCTCTTAGGAGACTGAATGATTTCCCACTCTTTTCACAGAGCGGAACTGTGATGGACTTTAGTTACAAAAGTGACGTTTTAGCCAGAGTTCTGTGTTGCACTGTATACAGGAACAGGCATTGGAGTCCCCTGCCTCGCAAAGAAGCTGGAGCATATCTGGCTCTTCTGCATTAAGAACTCACACTTAGAAACAAAAATCATGATGTAGAAACAAAAAGTTTTCCTCAGGGCACTGGAGTCTAGAAACGTGTTTGTGGCTCTTTGCCCATAAGAACGAATGTGATAGAGAACAAACTTCTGCAGTTTCTCTGCACCTCCAGGTGGAAAGTCCCAAACTTCACGGATGGTTTCTCTTAGGAGACTGAATGATTTGCCACTCTTCTCACAGCGCTTAACTATGAAGTACTTTAGTTACAAAAGTGAGGATTTAGCCAGAATTCTCTGTTGCGATATATACAGGAACAGGCATTGGAGTGCACTGCTTCTTAAAGAAGCTGGAGCTTAGCTGGCTCTTCTGCATTAATAACTCAAACTTAGAAACACAAAAAATGCAGTAGAGAGAAGCAGCTCTCCTCAGGGCACTAGAGTCTAGAAACGTGTTTGTGGCTCTTTGCCCATAGTAATGAATGGGATAGGGATCAAACTTCTGCAGTTTCTCTGCTCCTCCAGGTGGAAAGCCCCAAACTTTTCGGATCCTTTCCTTAGGAAACTGCGTGATTTGCCACTCTTTTCACAGCGCGGAACTGTGAAGAACTTTAGTTACAAAAGTGAAATTTTAGCCAGAGTTCTGTGTTGTGTTGTGTACAGGAAGAGTCATTGGAGTGCCCTGCTTCCCAAAGATGCTGCAGCTTAGCTGGCTCTTCTGCATTAAGAACTCACACTTAGAAACACAAATCATGCAGTAGAAACAAGCAGCACTCCTCAGGGCACTGGAGTCAAGAAACGTGTTTGTGGCTCTTTGCCCATAGCAATGATTGGGAGAGAGAACAAACTTCTGCAGTTTCTCTGCACCTCCAGGTGGAAAGTCCCAAATTCACGGATGCTTTCTCTTAGGAGACTGAATGATTTGCCACTCTTTTCACAGCGCTGAACTGTGAAGTACTTTAGTTACAAAAGTCAAATTTTAGCCAGAGTTCTGTGTTGCGCTGTATACAGGAACAGGTATTGGAGTGAACTGCTTCCCAAAGAAGCTGGAGCTTAGCTGGCTCTTCTGCATTAAGAACTCACACTTAGAAACACAAAAAATGCAGTAGAAAGAAGCAGCTCTTCTCAGGGCGCTAGAGTCTAGAAACGTGTTTGTGGCTCTTTGCCCATAGTAATGAATGGGATAGGGAACAAACTTCTGCAGTTTCTCTGCTCCTCCAGGTGGAAAGTCCCAAACTTTTCGGATCCTTTCCTTAGGAAACTGCGTGATTTGCCTCTCTTTTCACAGCGTGGAACTGTGAAGTACTTTAGTTACAAAGTCACATTTTAGCCAGCGTTCTGTGTTTCGCTGTATACAGGAACAGGCATTGGAATGCCCTGCTTCCCAAAGATGCTGGAGCCTATCGGCTCTTCTGCATTAAGAACTCACACTTAGAAACACAAATCATGCAGTAGATAAGCAGCTCTCCTCAGTGCACAGGAGTCTAGAAACGTGATTGTGGCTCTTTTCCCATAGGAATAAATGGGAGAGAGAAAAAACTTGTTTAGTTTCTCTGCACCTCCAGGTGGAAAGTCACAAACATCACGAATGCTATTTCTTAGGAGACGGAATGATTTGCCACTCTTTTCACAACGCGGAACTGTGAAGTACTTCAGTTATAAAAGTGATGTTTTAGCCAGAGTTCTGTGTTGCGCTGTATACAGGAACAGGCATTGGAGTGCCCTGCTTCCCAAAGAAGCTGGAG
>NW_004525786.1:3940-5133 GCF_000260255.1 Octodon degus
GCTTCCCAAAGAAGCTGGAGCTTAGCTGGCTCTTCTGCATTAAGAACTCACACTTAGAAACACAAATCATGCAGTAGAGAGAAGCAGCTCTCCTCAGGGCACTGGTGTCTAGAAACATGTTTGTGGCTCTTTGCCCATAGGAATGATTGGGAGAGAGAACAAACTTCTGCAGTTTCTCTGCACCTCCAGGGGGAAAGTCCCAAACTTCATGGATGCTTTCTCATAGGAGACTGAATGATTTGCCACTCTTTTCACAGCGCGGAACTGTGAAGTACTTTAGTTACAAAAGTGATGTTTTAGCCAGAGTTCTGTGTTGCTTGGTATACAGAACAGGCATTGGAGTGCCCTGATTCCCAAAGGAGCTGGAGCTTAGGTGGCTCTTCTGCATTAAGAACTCACACTTAGAAACACAAATCATGAAGCAGAAACAAGCAGCCCTCCTCAGGGTACTGGAGCGTAGAAACTTGTTTGTGGCACTTTGCCCATAGGAATGAATGGGAGAGAGAACAAACTTCTGCAGGTTCTCTGCACCTCCAGGTGGAAAGTCCCAAACTTCACGGATTCTTTCTCTTAGGAGACTGAATGATTTGCCACCCTTTTCACAGCTCGGAACCGTGAAGTACTTTAGTTACAAAAGTGACATTTTAGCCAGAGTTCTGTGTTGCACTGTATACATTAACAGGCATTGGAGTGCCCTGCTTCCCAAAGAAGCTGGAGCTTATCTGGCTCTTCTGCATTAAGAACTCACACTGAGAAACACAAATCATGCAGTACAAACACGCAGCTCTCCTCAGGGCACTGGAGTCTCGAAACGTGTTTGTGGCTCTTTGCCCATAGGAATGAATGGGAGAGAGAACAAACTTGTGCAGTTTCTCTGCACCACCAGGTGGAAAGTCCCAAAATTCACGAATGCTTTCTCTTAGGAGCCTGAATGATTTGCCACTCTTTTCACAGCGCAGAACTGTGAAGTACTTTAGTTACAAAAGTGACGTTTTAGCCAGTTATGTGTTGCGCTGTATAAAGGAACACGCATTAGAGTGTCCTGCTTCCCAAAGAAGCTGGAGCTTAGCTGGCTCTTCTGCATTACGAACTCATACATACAAACACAAATCATGCAGGAGAAACAAGCAGCTCTCCTCAGGGCACTGGAGTCTAGAAACGTGTTTGTGGCTCTTTGCCCATAGGAATGAATG
>NW_004525786.1:6283-7749 GCF_000260255.1 Octodon degus
GCTCTTCTGCATTAAGAACTCACACTTAGAAACACAAATCATGCAGTAGAAACAAGCAGCTCTCCTCAGGGCACTGGAGTCTAGAAACGAGTTTTTGGCTCTTTGCACATAGGAATAAATGGGAGAGAGAACAAACTTGTGCAGTTCCTCTGGACCTCCAGGTGGAAAGTCACAAACTTCACGAATGCTTTTTCTTAGGAGACTGAATGATTTGCCACTCTTTTCACAGCGCGGAACTGTGAAGTACTTCAGTTACGAAAGTGACGTTTAAGCCAGAGTTCTCTGTTGCTTTGTATACAGGAACAGGCATTGGAGTGCCCTGCTTCCCAAAGGAACTGGAGGTTAGCTGGCTCTTCTGCATTAAGAACTCACACTTAGAAACACCAATAATGCAGCAGACACAAGCAGCTCTCCTCAGGGCACTGGAGCGTAGAAACTTGTTTGTGGCACTTTGCCCATAGGAATGAATGGGAGACAGAACAAAATTGTGCAGTTTCTCTGCACCTCTAGGTGGAAAGTCCCAAACTTCAAGAATGTTTTCTTAGGAGATTGAATGATGTGCCACGTTTTTCACAGCTTGGAACTGTGAAGTACTTTAGTTACAAAAGTGACGTATTCGCAACTGTTCTGTGTTGTGCTGTATACAGGAACAGGCATTGGAGTGACTGCTTCCCCAAGAAGCTGGTGATAGCTGGCTCTTCTGCATTAAGAACTCACACTTAGAAACACAAATCATGCAGTAGAAACAAGCAGCTCTCCTCAGGGCACTGGAGTCTAGAAAAGTGTTTCTGGCTCTTTGCCCATAGGAATGAATGGGAGAGAGACCAAACTTCTGCAGTTTCTCTGCACCTCCAGGTGGAAAGTCCCAAACTTTACGGATGCTTTCTCTTAGGACACTGAATGATTTGCCACTCTTTCGATAGCGCTGAACTGTGAAGTACTTTAGTTACAAAAGTGACGTTTTAGCCAGAGTTGTGTGTTGCGCTCTATACAGGAACAGGCATTGGAGTTCCCTGCTTCCCAAAGGAGCTGGAGCTTAGCTGGCTCTTCTGCTTTAAGAACTCACACTTAGAAACACCAATCATGCAGTAGAAACAAGCAGCTCTCCTCAGGGCACAGGAGTCTAGGAACTTGTTTGCGGCACTTTGCCCACAGGAATGAATGGGAGAGAGAACAAACTTCTGCAGTTTCTCTGCACCTCCAGGTGGAAAGTCCCAAAGTTCACGGATGCTTTCTGTTAGGACACTATATGATTTCCCACTCTTTTCACAGCGCGGAACTGTGAAGTACTTTAGTTATAAAAGTGACGTTTTAGCCAGAGTTCTGTGTTGCGCTGTATACAAGAACAGGCATGGGAGTGCCCTGCTTCCCAAAGGAGCTGGAGATTAGCTGGCTCTTCTGCATTAAGAACTCACACTTAGAAACACAAATCATGCAGTAGAAACAAGCAGCTCTCCTCAGGGCAC
>NW_004525786.1:8692-9735 GCF_000260255.1 Octodon degus
GTTTTAGCCAGAGTTCTGTGTTGCGCTGTGTACAGGAACAGGCAGTGGAGTGCCCTGCTTCCCATAGAAGCTGGAGCTTAGCTGGCCCTTCTGCAATAAGAACTCACACATAGAAACACAAATCATGCAGTAGAAACAAGCAGCTCTCCTCAGGGCACTGTAGTTTAGAAACGTGTTTGTGGCTCTTTGCCCATAGGAATGAATGGGAGAGAGAATAAACTTGTGCAGTTTCTCTGCACCTCTAGGTGGAAAGTCCCAACCTCACGGATGCTTTCTCTTAGGAGACTGAATGATTCGCCACTCTTTTCACAGCGTGGAACTGTGAAGTACTTCAGTTCCAAATTTAACGTTTTCGCCACAGTTCTGTGTTGTGCTGCATACAGGAACCGGAATTGGAGTGCCCTGCTTCCCAAAGAAGCTGAAGCTTAGCTGGCTTTTCTCCATTAAGAACTCAAACTTAGAAACACAAATCATGCAAAAGAAACAAGCAGCTCTCCTCAGGGCACTGGAGTCTAAAAACGTGTTTGTGGCTCTTTGCCCTTAGGAATGAATATGAGAGACAACAAACTTCTGCAGTTTCTCTGCACCTCCAGGTGGAAAGTCCCAAACTTCACGGATGCTTTCTCTTAGAAGACTGAATGATTTCCCACTCTTTTCACAGCGCGGAACTGTGAATTACTTTAGTAACAAAAGTGACGATTTAGCCAGAGTTCTGTGTTGCGCTGTATACAGATACAGGCATTGGAGTGCCCTGCTTCCCAAAGAAGCTGAAGCTTATCTGGCTCTTCTGCATTAAGAACTCACACTTTGAAACACAAATGATGCAGTACAAAAAACAACTTTTCTCATGCCATTGGAGTCTAGAATCGTGTTTGTGGCTCTTTGCCCATAGGTATGAATGGGAGAGAGAACAAACTTCTGCAGTTTCTCTGCACCTCCAGGTGGAAAGTCCCAAACATCACGGATGTTTCTCTTAGGACACTGAATGATTTGCCACTCTTTCCATAGCGCGGAACTGTGAAGTACTTTAGTTACAAAAGTGA
>NW_004525786.1:9835-10942 GCF_000260255.1 Octodon degus
CTGCTTCCCAAAGAAGCTGGAGCTTATCTGGCTCTTCTGCATTAAGAACTCACATGTAGAAACGCAAGTCATGCAGTAGAAGCAAGCAGCATTCCTCAGGGCACTGGAGTCCAGAAAAGTGTTTGTGGCTCTTTTCCCATAGGAATGAATGGGAGAGAGAACAAACTTCTGCAGTTTCTCTGCACCTCCAGGTGGAAAGTCCCAAACTTCAAGGATGCTTTCTCTTAGGACACTGAATGATTTGCCACTCTTTTCACAGCACGGAACTATGAAATACTTTAGATACAAAAGTGAAGTTTTAGCCAGAGATCTGTGTTGCGCTGTATACCACTACAGGCATTGGAGTGCCCTGCTTCCCAAAGAAGCTTGAGCTTAGTTGGCTCTTCTGCATTGTCTCACACTTAGAAACCCAAATCACGCAGTCGAAACAAGCAGCTCTCTTCAGGGCACTGGAGTCTAGAAACGTGTTTGTGTCTCTTTGGCCATAGGAATTAATAGGAGAGAGAAAACCTTCTGCAGTTTCTCTGCACCTCCAGGTGGAAAGTCCCAAACTTCATGGATGCTTTCTCTTAGGACACTGAATGATTTGCCACTCTTTTCACACCACGGAACTCTGATGTACTTTAGTTACAAAAGTGACGTTTTAGCCAAAGTTCTGTGTTGCTCTGTATACAGGAACAGGCATAGGAGTGCCCTTCTTCCCAAAGAAGCTGGAGCTTAGCTGGCTCTTCTGCATTAAGAACTAACACTTAGAAACACAAGTCATGCAGTAGAAACAAGCAGCTCTCCTCAGGGCACTGGAGTCTAGAAACGGGTTTGTGTCTCTTTGCCCTTGGGAATGAATGGGAGAGAGAACAAACTTCTGCAGTTTCTCTGCACCTCCAGGTGGAAAGTCCCAAACTTCACGGATGCTTTCTCTTAGGACACTAAATAATTTGCCACTCTTTTCACAGCGCGGAACTGTGAAGTAGTTTAGTTACAAAAGTGAAGTTTTATCTAGAGTTCTGTGTTGTGCTATATACAGGAACAGGCATTGGAGTGCCCTGCTTCCCAAAGAAGCTGGAGCTTACCTGGCTCTTCTGCATTAAGAACTCACACTTAGAAACA
>NW_004525787.1:0-1755 GCF_000260255.1 Octodon degus
TTGAGACTGGGCGTGGTGGTGCCCACCTGTAATCCCAGCTCTTGGGAGGCTGTAAACAGGCAGATCACTATGAGTCCAATCTAGTAGTGAGACCCTGAACACACTGTAGGCCCTTCCCTAAAATACAAAAAGAAAGTAAAAGCAAAGAATAAACATGAACAGAGTATAAAGGACTTATGGAAAGCATAAAGAAGATCAATAAATACATTATAGGAGTTGAGAAGAGAAGGAGAGAAAGAAATAAAGAGCTCTGTCAAAGAAACACAAACCAAAGACTTCCCAAGTTTGAGGACAAAATTACAAAAGGCTCAATAAGTGTTAGCAAACATAACTTCAAAAAATTACACCAGGAAATAGCAAAAGCAAACAGTCAAAAGTAAAATGCAGTCTTAAAAGCAGTAAGAGAAGAAATATTCACTATATACAAGATAGCCTCTATAAGACTATCAGTAAATTTCTCAGTAGAACTTTGCAGGCTAAAATGCAGTGGGTTGATATACTTAAAGTACAGACAGAAAAAACTTTAACAAACATACATGTGGAAAATGTCTCCCTCAAAGAAGAAAAATTCAAAGCTTTCCTACAGAAACAAAATCAGAGAAAGTTCATTAGAACTACACTTGTTCTACTACAAGTAATGCTGAAACTGTAGACAATAACTCAAAGCTATATGAATGTGTAAAGCTCTCTGAAATATATATGAACAGTTAGAAAATCATGTATTCTTATAATTTTGTTTTATAACTCCACTTTTCTTATGTAAGTATTTTAGAGCTAGAAGGGCAGATGTAGCTTTAATCTATGGTGATAGGTACACAATGTATACAAATGCAATTTGACAATCTTTAAAAATTCTGAGAGGCTGGGGAGATGGCTCAATGGAATAAGTGCTTCCCTAGCAAGTGCAAGGGCTTGAGTTCAATCCTCGGTTCCACCAAAAAAAAAATTCTGAGAGAGATTATTCAAAAAGTAATATTTATTTTTGAATATAAGAGTATTTCAACAGATATATGCATGGGCATGCTCAGGAACTTTGGAGCAAGGAGACTTTCTTTGTGTAAGGTACTGGGGATTGAATTGGGACCTTGTGCTTGACAGGCAGGTGTTTATGGCACTGAGCTATAATCTCAGCCCAAAGGAGATGTTTTTAAACAAAATGATGAGAAAATTTTATGACATATTCTGAAACAGTAATTGTTGTTCACAATGATCAATAACTTCAAATGTAATGCTGAGGTGGATCAGAAGTTGCTGGGCAGATATCCTTGTAGACTTAAGTTTGTTACATGAATTGTGGGGGCTTGTGTGCCAGCTTATGACTGTGACATTCTTTAAGATCATTACTATAAGACAAACATGCATGAGAATTCTTCCCCTATAACGTTCTGGGTGTACTGGATGCATTTTTAAAATCAGGGTTGACAAGTGTGACTCTATCTTAATTGTGACAATTTTCATATTTCTGTCACATTTGTGATGTCAATAAGATAAACGGGGGGTAAATTTCTATGAAGAAGTACAATTATTGCATGCAATTGGAATTGTTGTCAATTTAAAATAGATTATTATAAATTTAGCATTTATATAATTATCATTGAAACTACAAAGAAAAATATCTACAAAATATACACAGAATGAAGTTAGAAAGAAATCAGTGTTTTACTACAATAAAAATATCTAAACATGAAAGATGACACTAGAGGCTGGGGAGATGGCTCAGTAGGATAAGTGCTTACCTGGCAAGTGCAAAGGTCT
>NW_004525787.1:2000-10668 GCF_000260255.1 Octodon degus
AAGAAGAAGAAGAAGAAGAAGAAGAAGAAGAAGAAGAAGAAGAAGAAGAAGAAGAAGAAGAAGAAGAAGAAGAAGAAGAAGAAGAAAGATGACACTAAGAGGAAATGAACAAAAAGCTAAAAAACATAAAACTCAATAGTAAGTCTGTCTGCATCATTAATTTCTTCCAATGTAAATGAAATCATTTCCATATCAAAAGAAATAGGTTAGCTGAATGGATTAAAAGTACAAAAACAGGAGCTCAGGAGATAGCTCAGAGGTATAAGTACCTACCTGGCAAGCACAAAGGACCCAAGTTTGACACCCGGCCCCAGATACCTTGTCAGTTCTGGAAACGTGGGGGTGCTGTGCTGGGTGTGGTGGTACACACCTGTAATCCCAGCACTAAGGAGGCTGAGGTAGGAGGAACACTGTGTGTTCGAGACCAGCCTGGGGGTTATAAAGGTGAGCACAAGACCAGCCAACAACTGCATAGTGAGATCCTGTATCAAAAAAAAAAAAAAAGAAAGAAAAAAGATAACCATATGCTGTTTGAAAGACACTTTAGATCTAAAAACATGTAGGCTGAAAATTTAAAAAGTAGAAAAAGATAATTTCATGGACACTTTAAAAGAAAGCAAGAGTGGGTGTACTAATAACAGACAAAATACCCTTAAAGTGAAAAAGTTAAAGCATTCAAAGGAGGACATTATGCAATAATAAAAGTTAGAAATCATGAATAAGATATAACAATTTTAAATATATGTGCAACAAACATTAAACTTCCCAAGTATATAAGACAAATAATAGAACTGAAGGAAAATTAGACATATTTACGACAGTGAAACTGTAGTATCCTACTTTCAGTAGGAATTAAAGAATCAGAGGATTAATAAAAAAACAAAAGACAACACTATAGGCTCAATGGACCTAAAAGATACAGAACACTCAGCACAGGGACAGGATACACTTTTTTTTGAATGCACACATCTAATATTCAAGACAGAAAAAGTCTTCAACCAAATCTCAGTAAACTGAGTAGGTTTGAAATCATGTGACTCATCTTTTCTGATCAACATGAAATGAACATAGAAATAAACAGGACAAAAATCCAAAATTCCAAAAATACATCAAAATTAAACTAACAACCAATAAGCCAGAGAAAGATTACAAGGAAAATTAAAAAATCTCTTGGGACAAACTGAAATAAACACAAAACACAACACAAATTATTGGATACTGAAAAAGCAATGCTATGAGAAAAATTACATCTAAAGATGCTTGCATAGAAAAAAGATTACTAATTCACAATCTAACTTTACACCTTACACAACTAGAAGAATAAAATAAAACCAGCATTATCATATAGAAGTAAAGATGAGAAATCACTGGAATATAAAATATTTGAAAATAGAGAAAACAATGAAACCAATCATTTGTTCTTTGAAAAACTAAAAAGTACTAATATTTAGCTGGATTATTTAAGAAAAAAGACTCAAATCAGAAATAAAAGAAGGGTTATTAAAACAAATTTTACAGAATTTAAAAGAATTATATAACAGGAGTAATTTATGCTTATTTTTTTGCCCTATTGCAATTGGTATTCCTCTCCTTTTTCTCTTCTTAATTTCTTATACATTTCTTTTTTTCTTCTTCCAATTTTGCATGCATATATCTGGTATTATGAACAACTAGTTAGAACATAACACTAAGCATTACAATAAATACTGTAAAATTCATATTATTTTGTCAAGTAAAATTCTACATCACTTGCAATTCTTCTGTCTTAATCTCATTTCGTATCCTCTTAAAACTTTTTACTTTATTTTTATTTATTCAATCCCTGGTGGAACCCGGGATCGAACTCAGGCCCTTGTGCTTGCCAGGCAAGCACTTATTCTACTGAGCTATCTCCCTGGGCCCCTTAAAAAAATTAATTTTTAAGAATTACATAACAATATTATGAACATGGGAGCTCAGTGGCACAAGCATCTACCTGGCAAGCAGAAGACTTAATAAGTTCGATCTACGCTATCTTGGGCCCAGAACACCGGGCACCAGATGCTCGGGCCTGGAGGCTCAAGTGTGCTGTCTCGGATCTTGGATGCCCGGGTGCGCTGTCTCGGGCTCCAGAAGGCCAGGTGCACCGTCCCAGGACCCCGGATGCTCAAGTGTGCCCCCTCGGACCCTGGACATCAGGCGCGCTGTCTCGGGGCCCCTGATGCCTGGGCGTGCCATTCCAGGCCCCAAATCCCCTACAGCGCCATCTCAGGCCCCGGATTCCCGGGCATGCCATCTGGGGTCACGGATGCCCGAGTGCATCATCTCAGACCCCGGTAGGCCGTGTGTGCCATCTCAGGACCCCAGATACACGAGTGTGCCCCCTCAGACCCCAGATATCGGGTGCGCCATCCCAGGCCCCAGATCCCATAGTGCGCCATCTCTGGCCTCGGATGCCTGAGCGTTCAATCTGAGGCCCCAGATACCCAATTATGCCATCTAGGAACCCAGATGGCCAGGTGTGCCGTCTTGGGGACGCTGATGCCCGGCCACGCCATCCCAGGCCTCAGATCTCCTAGAGCCCCATCTCAGGCCTCAGATGCCTGGGCGTGCCGTCTGGGGCCCCGGATGACCAAGTGCGCTGTCTCAGAGCCCTGGATGCTCGAGTGTGCCCCCTCGGACCCTGGATATTGGGAGCGCCATTTCAAGGCCCTGATGCCCGGACGCGCCATCCCAGGTCACAGATCCCCTAGTGTGCCATCTCGGGCCCCGGATGCTCTCACACAGCGTCTCAGGCCCCAGATGCCCGGGTGTGCCATCTCGGACCCCGGATGCTCGAGTGAACCCCCTCGGATCCCGAATGTCAGGCGCGCTGTCTCGGGGCCCCTGATGCCCGGGCACGCCATTCCAGGCCCCAAATCCCCTAGGACGCCATCTCGGGCCTCAGATGCCCGGGAGTTCCGCCTGAGGCCCCGGATGCCCGAGTGTGCTTTCTAGGACTCCACATGGCCGGGTGCACCATCTAGGGACCCCGGATGCCCAGGTGCGCCATCCCAGGCCCTAGATCCTCTAGTGCGCCATCTCGCACCCCGGAAGCTCAGGCACACTCTCAGGCCCAGGATGCCCAAGCGCGCCATCTTGGACCCTGGAAGGCCAGGTGCACCGTCTCGGGGTCCCGGATGCTCGAGTGTGCCCCCTCAGTTCCCGGAAATCTGGCATGCCATCCCAGGCCCCAGATCCCTTAGTGTGCCATCTCAGGTCCCGGATGACCGAGTGCACCAGCTCGGACCATGGATATCGGGCGTGTCGTCTCAGAGCCTCTGATGCCCGGGCGTGTCATCCAGGCCCCAAATCCCCTAATGCACCATCTCGGGCCCCGGAGCCTAGGCATGCCGTCTGGGGCCCCGGATACTCAGACACAGCCTCTCAAGCCCCAAATACCCAGGCTCGCTTTCTCTGGTCCCGGATGCCCGAATCTCCGTCTCAGATCCCGGAAGGCCTGGTTCGCCTTCTCGGGGCCCCATATGCTCCAGTGTACCCCTCGGACCCTGGATATCGGGCGCACTGTCTCGGGGCCCCTGATACCCAGCTGCGTCATCCCAGAACCCAGAATCCCTAGTGCGCCATCTCAGGCCCCACATGCCTGGGCACGCTGTCTGGGGCCCCAGATGCTCAGACACAGCATCTCAAGCCCCAAATACCCAGGTTCGCTTTCACAGGTCCCGGATGCCCGAGTGCGCCGTCGCAGGGCCCCAGGTGCTTGAGTGTGATCCCTCAGGCCCCGGATATTGGGCGCGCCATCCTAGGCCCCACATCCCCTACTGCGCCGTCTCGGGCCCTGGATGCCCGGGCATGCCGTCTGGGGCCCCGGATGCTCAGACGCATAGTCTCAGGCCCTGGAGGCCCGGGCACGCCGTATCGGGCCCTGGATGACCGAGTGAGCCGTCTCAGGGCCCCGGATACTGGGCGTGCCATTTCGAGGACCCTGATGCCCGGCCACGCCATCCTAGGCCCCCTATCTGCTAGGGCACCATCTCGGGCACCAAATGCCGGAGTGTATTGTCTCGGGCCCCGGAAGGCTAGGTGTGCCGCCTAGGGGACCTAGAAGCTCGAGTGGGCCCCCTCGGACCCCGGATATCGGATGTGTTGTCTCGTGGCCCCTGATGCCCGGACACACCATACCAGGCCCCACATCCCCTAGTGTACCATCTCGGGCCCGGATGTCCGAGTGCGGCATCTCGGACCCCGGAAGGCCTGGTTTGCTGTCACAGGGCCCCGGATGCTCGAGTATGCCCCCTCAGACTCCAGATATCCGGCGCGTTGTCTCAGGCCCCATATCCCTGAGGGTGCCTTCTCGGGCCCCGGATGCCCGAGTGGGCCCCCTCGGACCCCGGATATCGGATGTGTTGTCTCGTGGCCCCTGATGCCCGGACACACCATACCAGGCCCCACATCCCCTAGTGTACCATCTCGGGCCCGGATGTCCGAGTGCGGCATCTCGGACCCCGGAAGGCCTGGTTTGCTGTCACAGGGCCCCGGATGCTCGAGTATGCCCCCTCAGACTCCAGATATCCGGCGCGTTGTCTCAGGCCCCATATCCCTGAGGGTGCCTTCTCGGGCCCCGGATGCCCGAGTGGGCCATCTCGGACCCTGGAAGGCCGGGTGCACTGTCTCAGGACCCCAGATGCTCCAGTGTACCCCCTCGGACCGTCGATATCGGGTGCGCTGTCTCTTAGCCCCTGATGCCCGGGCGCGCCATTCCGGGCCCCAGATTCCCTAGTGCGCCATTTCAGTCCCGCAAGACGCCCCAAATACCTGGGCGCGCTTTCACAGGCCCCAGATGCCCGAGTGCGTCACCTGGGACCCGGAAGGCCGGGTGAGCTGTCTCAGGGCCCCAGATGCTCCAGTGTGCCCCTCCAACCCCGGGTATTGGGGGTGCCGTCTCAGGCCCGAGATCCCCGAGTGTGCCGTTTCAGGCCCACATATGCTCCATTGTCCAACTCAGACACTGGATATCGAGCGTGCCGTGTATTGGCCCCTGATGCCCGGGTGCGCCATCCCAGACCCCAGATTGCCTAGTGCGCTATCTAGGGCCACGGATGCCCGGACGTGCCATCTCGTGTCCCGGATGACCAAGTGCGCCCTCTCAGACCCCGGAAAGCCGGATGCGCTGCCTCAGGGCCCCGGATGCTCGAGGGTACCCCCTTGGACTCCGGATATCGGGCGCGCCATCTCGTAGCCCCTGATGCTGGGGCGCGCCATCCCAGGCCCGAGATCCCCTAGTGTGGCATTTCAGTCCCGCCTACTCAGGCACATTGTCTCAGGCCCCAAATGCCTGGGCGTACTTTCTCAGGCCCCGGATGCCTGAGTGCGCCATCTGGAACCCGGAAGCCCGGGTGCGCCGTCTCAGGGCCGCGGATGCTCGAGTGTACCCCCTCGGACGCCGGATATCGGGCGCGCCATCTTGGGGCCCCCGATGCCTGGGCGTGCCATCTAGGCCCCAAATTCCCTAGTGTTCCATCTCAGACCCTGGAAAGCCGGGTGCGCCCCCTAGGGCCCTGGATGCTTGAGTGGGCCCCCTCGAACCTCAGATATTGGGCGTGCCGGCTTGGGACCCTGATGACCGGCTGCACCATCCCACGACCCAGAGCCCGTAGAGCGCCATCTCGGGCCTCGGATGCCTGGGCGTGCCATCTGGGCCCCCGGACCACCAAGTGTGCTGTCTCAGGGCCCTGGATACTCCAGGGTGCCCCCTTGGACCACGGATATTGGGCACGCCATTTCGAGGCCCTGATTCCCTGGCGCGCCATCCCAGGTCCCAGATTCCCCTAGTGTTCCATTACGGGCCCCGGATGCTCTCACACAGTGTCTCAGGCCCCAGATGCCCGGGTTCACTATCTCCGACCCCAGAAGACCAGGTGCGCCACCTCAAGACCTGGATGCAAGAGTGGGACCCCTCACACCCCAGATATCGGGCAGGTCGTCTCGGGGTCCCTGATGCCCGGCCGCGTCATACCAGGCCTCAAATCCCCTACTGTGCCATCTCAGGCCCCTGATGCCCGAGTGCGCAATCTTGGACCCCTGAAGGCTGGGTGCGCCGTCACAGGGCCTCAGATGCTCGAGTGAACCCCCTCAGACCCCGGTATCAGGCGCACCGTCTCGGGGCCCCTTATGCCCGGGCGTGCCATTCCAGGCCCCAAATCCCCTAGGACGCCATCTCGGGCCTTGGATGCCCAGGCGTTCTGTCTGAGGCCCCGTGTTGGAGGCCAATAACTGGTATCCATTCTATTCCTCTGCTGAGTCAAGTTTATGGCCCTTCTCACCTTGCCCATTCCCCGGGAATCACATGCTATGCCCTAGGGGTTGCACCCTCCCCGTTGCCTAGATACCTGCTGACCCCCAAGAGCTGAGACTTCCTCATTCCATCACCCCCTATATATACCCAGAACCTCCCCTAAATAAAGGAGGCTTGATCAGAATCTTTGTCTTGCCTCCGTTTCTCGCGTCTCCTGTCCTTTGTCCCCTCATCAATTTCCCGCTCCTCCCCCAGGTGACCTTCGTTGACTGACCCGCTGGTTCGGGACAAGTGGCGCCCAGCGAGTGGGGCATCTGGTACAGAGGATTCAGTGATGGAACCGTCCGAGAGAGCGCGCGCAAGAGAAAGCCAGTAAAAGAGAGAGCCGGCAAGAGAGAAAAAGAGGCAAAAGAGAGAAGAAAAGAGGTCTGCGCTGTAGTTGCCTGCTGCGACGTCTGAACCTCGGTAAGCGGACGGCACCCCTTTCCCCTTTCCCTTGACAAGGGACAGGCATTAAGTGAATGAGATATATAGAAAGTTTGAGTAAAGCATTAAAGGCGCGAGGAGTAAAGGTTAAAATTAAGGATTTGTGTCAATATTTTGAATATATTAAATAAGTTTGCCCATGGTTCCTTATTGAAGGAATTATTGATCAGAGGTGATAGAAAAAGGTTGGTGATGCCCTTAAGGATTATTATGAGACTTTTGGACCTAAAAAGGTCCCAGTGATACAGGGAAGTAAAACTCTAGAGTTCATGTTCTCTAATACCAAGGGGTGGATTTTGGGAACAAACGGAGGTTGAGAGTAAAATGTTTGGGAAGAAAAGCTTCTGTCTCAGAGAGAACAGAAGGGGGACCCGAGTGGGTTGCCCAGGAGATGTCTTTTTCAGTTTATTTTTATAGAGCAAAACCATGCAGGGGTTAAGGTAGAGAGGAAGCGGAGAAGGCCCAGATCAGCCGCTGATGCAGAGCAGAGTAAGAGGCAGTGGCGCAGTCCCGGCCCAAGGCAATCGCTTTGAGGCGGGAGGAGGGGCCGCGCTGGACATGCGAGAGGAAGAGGTCTCACTTAGGTGGATGTGGGGTGGGACAAAACTATGGTCAACCAATGGGATTGCAAACAGCATTGCTCAGGTAAAGTTGATTACGCCCAGGGCCAAATGGGGGCTGGGCTGGTGACTCACTTAGGTCTTTTTAGGTGATTGATACCTATTTAGAATATCAATCCCAGGTGCTACTCTTAGCATTTGTTTGCCCTTTAGGTCTTTTAGGTCTGGCTTAGCAGGAGCATCCGCCCCTCCCACAGTTACAGGATAACTTGTCTTTTGTGCTGTCTCCTTCAAGGGCCTTGCCCTGTCTGACTGCCTATTAATAGTTCTATCTAATTCAGCTACCTATAACACCAGTTATGAACTTTTCCTACTGGAATTTAATTGATAAAATCTTATCCCAGAGACACTGTGACCCGGTTGTTGATAATGTGATACAAAAAGCTAAAACTCATCTTAAAGGACAAAGAACCCCCTAAGGGTGTGTGCCCTCCTGTAAGGGAACAAAATCTTGAAAAAAAACTAGGAAGCCAGATTTATGTTGAGAATAAAGAGCAAGGAGCCCAGCAGCAGGATTTAAAATGTTGTGAGCTTGGCCAGAAAGAAAGTGCCAAGAAAGCTGTAGACTGCAAAGATGGAGCTGAGAGGATCTCCATTGCCAGGAAGAAACCTGAGAATAAAAGGTATGGCCTGAGGGCATCACAGGAGGAGGCAGGTCTCCACCCTTTACAGCCTCAAAATTGCAAAGGTCAGGGACTTTGCCTTGAGGGGAAAGCCACAAGACCCCTGCTCCAGAATGGCAGTGGCAGTTGTCCAATACGGAGTCACGGCTCCATACACCACAGCCATTTTAAACTGTGGCTGACAATTGGCTTACTCCTGAGGACTGACAGACATTAGCCAGAGCCACCCTCTGGGGGGGGGGGGATTATCTCCTATGGAAATCAGAGTATATGGAAAACTGCAAAGATACTGCCAATCGAAATGCACAAGCTAGCAATGGATGGAATTTAGATATGGTAACAGGGAGCAGTAATTATGTCATCAAGAATGCACAAATGTGGTACGATGCAGGTCTTTACGCTCAAATCCAAGCAGCTGCCACTAAGGCATGGAGAAAACTGCCCACTAAAGGGGATGTAAATTCCTCCCTCACTAATATTAAACAAGGGCCAGATGAGCCTTTTGCAGAATTTGTCTACCACATACTCACTGCAGCTGGGAGGATCTTTGGCAAGGCTGATGCAGGTACAGAATTTGTTAAACAATTGGCCTTTGAAAATGCTAACGCTGCCTGCCAGGCTGCCATTAGACCATACGAAAAGAAAGCTGATTTAATGGGCTATAT
>NW_004525788.1:0-3967 GCF_000260255.1 Octodon degus
TTCCTGCGTAGCATTTGCGAATGATTGGCTATGAATTGTATGCTTTCAACAGCAGTGACTGTCCCAGTATGTTTTCCTATTGACTTTTATCACTGGAGCTATTATTATGAGGGTCTCTCCATCCATGTCACCAGGTCTTTCTCTTCTAAGTTCTCTCACCTCTTCTAAGACATCATGTCCTAGTAGAAGTTAAGCACTTATTCATTGTTCCTGACTAATCCTAAATGCATGTTGTGAGCCTTGACACTTTCATTTTCTTCTCTTTTTAAAAATTTTATAGAAAATCACACCATGTCTTTCAGGTATGCTTTATGCTCACTGTGGGTCTAAGCTGACCTGGAACTCACAGAAATTCTGTTTCAGCTTTCTGAGGACTAAGATTACAGGCATCTTATATTGTGCCCAGAGAGTCATGATATCTTTAGTTGCAGGGTGCAAAGAATTCTCTGAGCATCACCATGTCACCTAATTTGGAGGCTCTATCCTGTCCATATATCACTATAGTCTTGGTGAATTATATGTAACCTATGAACAAATACGAGTGTGTCTAATGGAACACACAATCAGTCAAGTAGACATTTTTCTATAAAGCAATGAATTATTTTAACTAATTATTAGATTTAGTACAAATACCTTAGTGATATTAACTGAGCAGGTTAGGGAGAGCTGGCCAGGAGCTGAGCAAACCAAAAAATCAAATATTTTTAGTAGGAAGCAGCAGACTTCCTATGATAGTGTCCTCAGAGAGAAGTCCCCTGTATGTCTGTCCAACATGGCTCAGTGTGTGCAGTGGAGCAGTTGCATTTCTGTTGTGATGATTTGTGTCTGTATATACTTACAGATCCTCAGGAGGCTGAGAATCAAGACAAAGAAGCAGAGACCCTTGTGCCCAGGTGAATCTGAACACCATAGTCTATGAACACAGTGGTGACTCCTGGAGCTCTTAGGCCCCAGGAGAAGCAGACATTGCTGTATACTAGTGTTTCCTCCTTTCTACCAGATATGAATGGGTTCTGTATGATAGGTGCTTCTTCTTAGGTTTTGAACCTCTGTTTTCTTATCATGTTTGGTAACCTAGAGTCCTTCTGGGCCAAGGTGACTGAATCTCTGCTTTGCCTGCACTCTTTTTGAAGGCTTAAACTTCTTGGGTGAGGTTATTGGAAGGAGATGCACACTCTTTCTTCAGGTTAGGTTTCAGTTTGTTCACTGTTGCTCCTTAGCAAGAAAGGGAACTGGACTACATAGGTAATTATATCAAATTATACCGTCATTCCTGTGGTTCCATGATCTCTAGGAGTCAAAAATGCCTCTGAAACCTTTAATAAAAAGAGCCCTCCTTGGGGCCCGGGGAGATGGCTCAGTGGAATAAGCACTTCCCTGGCAAGTGGAAGGGCCTGAGTTCAATCCCCAGTTCCACAAAAAAAAAATCAAGCCCTCAATACACATAACGAGGAACCAAATGCAATGGAGCTGTAGCCACTGCATATTTCACATTGTGTCACAGCCACAGCTGCATCCTATCAGGAGTGTGATGTCACCCTTTTATTTGCAAGTCCTCACCCCAGTGCACAGAGCATGTACTGCTCTCTAACCCATTCCTTGTCCTGCTGTAACCCCATAACAATCATGTACTCTGAGGTGACCATGTTCAGTCTCTGAAGCAATGGCCTCTCCTTCTTTGTGGCCTCCCATTTATGCTTCATGTCAGAACCAGATAATAAGCTTGCTAGCTGATATTTTATATTTTAGCTTTTGTTCTCCATGCAGGGATCTCCAGGAAAATGAGGATAAATATAATATGCCACAAGACAAAATGAACAAGGACTTATTGACTGCTTTACACTGTGAAGACTCATGTAATTCCCACTTGCCTGATAAAAGTGCAGCATGCAGGACTGAGGAGGAGGCAGCTCTTAACAATCTGAGTGTGGCAAGTGAGTACCCCACTGAGAAGAGAATAAGGATCTGGGTGGTGTCCATTATCTCTACAGCCTTGATTGTCAGCCTTCAAAGGGGGTAAGGGTAATTTTTGCTAGCCTTCTTAATAGGCACACCTAGGTTTCAGTCAGTTTCTCCAGCAGGGTTGGAAGCACAGAAATCCAGTTTGCCAAGAAGCTGGTGATCTTCTCAATCTGGGGTCCTGTTCCTCCATGGATGTTTTCTAAGGGCCTCAATCTGTAGATTTTCATTTCTTCCTTTAGGCGTTTGCTGAGACAAAGCCTCAAGCTGCTCTCTGATACCCATCCAGCTAGGGCTTATGTATTACTATGATGGTTGCTGTGTTCCCATCATTACCTTTCAGTTCTCTCTCTCCTTCTCTGGCCATTGTCCACTTCTCCCATCAGAGCTGCTAGCATAGTAATCGTGCTGTTTATAAGTTTTTGGTATGATAATGCTAAATGTCTCCTGGGCCTTTCTCCTATACTTATCCTTCCTATCTTCAGAATTGCTAAAAATTTTTCTTGAAATCCACAGATGATTAAATGGATAATATAAATTCAAATAAATCTGAAAGTTTTAAAATAATTTCATGAAAATTATCTGTTTATTAGGGTGAATTCATGCTATGATCCTTTGCTATACACTGCAGTCCCCTCAACTGTTTTTATTTTTGTCCACTCAAGTCTATTGGTTTCACATGAGAGTTCTGCAGTCTTTGTTCATTAATTATGCCATTAGAGTCTGTTATGTGTGTGTACTTGTGGAACGTGAGAAAGCAGAACAATGTGTTATGATTTAGACTCTGATTTTAGTGAGACTTCACCTGGGCTATCACCTATGTAAAGGCTTCCCAGTGTCCCTACTCTCTTTCCAAGTGTTGTTCACCATTATGCACTATCTTTTGACCAGAGTCACATGGTTGGTAAGGGTGAAGTGCCGTCAGCAATAGAGTCTCACCTGGTTCATCCAGAGAAATGCAGTCCTCATGTTCATACATATGTTGCTTCTGCGTTTAGGGAGGCATTATATTTCTAACTTCTGATGTGCATGTACTCAGTGTGTGAGTGAATACTTCTGAATTCTGTTACAGAAAACCAACACAGTGAAGTCCATGAAAAGGAACAGGCATCTCTAGCCCTCAGGTAATCATCAGTGCGTTTCTGCATTATTGTGAGTAATATGTGTCCTGTATCACTACTGATCAAAGAAGAACTCAGAGGTAACCACAGATTTTATGAGCAGAGGTAAGCAAAAGTGCTGGTGTGATTACATACCCACTATTTGTGAAGAAGCAACTCTCTACACAAGGTGCTCACTTTCCTTTAGTTACACATTAGTATATAGAAACAGAACCAATCTATTCAATAGTGTTTAAACATACAGAATGTGCTCTCCTCTGTTTATGGACCAGTCAAGGATGAGATGTAAGTCTTGTTCTGTATGGGTGACCTCACTTTGTTGCCAGGGATTTCACACCAATGAACAGAAGAAGATATATATATCTTCTTGTATATATTACATCTATATATATTACATCTTGAATTCTGCAGTGTCCTAGAACACAAAGTCGCTATGTGAAAACAACACAATTTAAAGAAAATGTGGTCTTACTGGTTATGTGTATATTTGTGACGTGGTTGTGTGGTACAGGGAGCCTTGCTTTCCTTCCACATCATGTCTTTTTCTGATCAGTGCAAAGACCTCCTCTGGCTTCTCTCTCTGTCGAGGCAGGTGAGTTCAGCTCTCCTAGGAGGATAAAAGTATCTTCACTGAGGTCGTACTCCTGCTATTGTGTGACTACTCACTTATGCCTTTAGTCAGACCACCAAAGAGTATTTATTCAGTCTTCCTTGCTTTAGTGATATTGCTTATCCCACCAGGCTGAGCAAGGAGGGAATGGACCAGGATGAAGCAACAACAATGCTGCCAGACTCCCTGGATAAAGACCCCAAGACAGACAGCTATAAGTATGACTTCCACACCAACCAGGAGCCTTGCTGCACCGTGGCTGTGCTTTCAGATGGAC
>NW_004525788.1:5214-7560 GCF_000260255.1 Octodon degus
CAAATATAGATAGATAAGTAAAAATTCAAGACTATAGAAGTAATAGGTATAAAATGTTTTAGGAATTCACTTCTTTCCCTTGTAAATATTCCTAAAAGTTCTTATGCAGTGTTTACTCTGCATGTGGTACCCTTCAATTTGAAGGGTTCCCCTGGGATGTATTCATAGAAATCTGTCACAGAGTCCTTATGATTCACTTCACACCATTTACACTGTCTTTGTTTCTTTTTGCATCTCTTAGCAAATATTTTGCTATAATTCACCATCATGCCAAAAAGCTGACCCAGTTACGAAATATGCTACGAGAAGGCAGAGATGCTTCTTTGTCCCTTGGGCAGCATCTGGAGTTTCTACTGATCCAAGATATTCCTGAAGACTACCGGGCTCAAGGCCACATAGAACATCTGACTGAGGGGTGCAAGATGGCTGAGGAACTTGTCCTGAAGCTCAGTGCAGGTGAGAGGAACACACATCCTGATGAAGTGGTGCAGAAATGGGAGCATAGATATTTCTCAAAAAGGTGGGGGGGGGGAGTTTCGGCCAAATTGACAATGTATAATGTGCCTTAGGAGAGTCACATGGAGAGAAAACATTGTCTCAGGCTGTCACAGAGAGCAAATTGGTCAAGCAATGGCCGTGACTCATCTACATGGCTGACACTGACAAAGGATCTACAAACTGCGGTACAGGGTTTCAGGGTAAATCCTGAAGGGATTTGACTGATGTTGGCAGATACAGAAGTTACATTCCTTGTTATACAGGTCTTGCTTTATCTTGGTCTTAACCATCTATCAGAAAAGTATAAAAACCAGGTGTAAAAAGTAAAGCTATATCGATATGCTGCGCTATAAAAGGCTTAGTCAACAACTTCTGACATTGCCAGCTCTATGGATAACCCACTACCATTATGGACCACTGTACTATATTGGATTATTTTGCTGAATTTGTGTACCTACAATACGTGAATGGTGATGGAATACACATCTCTGACAAAACTAAACAAAAAGGGGAATATAAATGAAGGACCATTTTGTAATGAAAAAATATATATCTGTATATACAAAATAAGATAGATATACAACTTTCTCTGAGTTCAATGAGAAGAAAGGTTTATATTAATAGTGTTTAGACAAGATATCATGTCTGTATCTTGTACTATGAATAACTTCTATGAAGACAACAATATGCAATGTATTAATTATTGTAACTGTCCTACTAACCTGTTTTGAAACTGTCTCATTGCTAATTGTTTCTCAATAAAATTTATAAAAGTTAAAAACATAAAAATAAAAAAATAAATAAAGTGCTGGAAGGCAGGTGCATGTGACAACGGTTCAATCCCCAGGCCTGCCTTCCTGGCTCTGCCCATGGAGTACACTGAAAAGGCAATTGAGACTGGACATGGTGGCGTACACATATAATCCCAGCTCTAGGGAGGCTGTTAACAGGTACAGCACTACAAGTCTGATTTAGTAGTGAGACCCTCAACAGCATGTAGAACCTTCACTAAAATAATAAAAAGGGAAGGAATCAAGAAATGGAGATCAATTTCTCTTTCTTTCAAAGATGAACTTGTACCTTTATTGAGAGAAAGGAGAGAGATGAGAGAGTGACAAGGAAAGAAAATAGGAATTTAGGTGTTCATATGTAAGTATGAGTTACCCACAGGAATATCAACATGTACTACAAATATGTACAAAAATGAAATGAGTATCATAAGATGGGAGGAAGGGGAATGGGTGTAGCATAGGATAAGAGAAATGCAAATGTAGTGTGTGCTGTACTCACTGCCTACACATAATGTCAGCAATGTGTCCTGAACAAGGATTAATGAAATATAGGGGCTACTTTGCTGTCCAGGCTCTGAGATCATGTTACATTCAACAAGTTGCATTTTCCAAGTTATAGATATTCACTTCTTCATTGGGCTGAGAAAATATCAGGACTGTTCAGGCAGAAGAGATGAGACGGATAGACACATGGTGGGCGCAGAACTTAAGGAAAGACTGTGTTTGTCTGAAAAGAAGCTATTCCATGTCAGAAGTGTTTCAAAGCTATGTCCCTGGTGTATTCTATATGGTACATGTGGGTGAGTTTTAACTGATCTCAAAATTTCGGTGCTGTTTATCTGTCCAAGGATGACTGTGACTTACAGGAAAGCTATCACAACAAGTGTGGGGAAATCAAGCACTGCATTCAAAAAGAGTAAATCCAGATTGTGGGTTTACTCAAGATTTTGAGAAGGAGAAATTCAGTGCTGTAAATGTTGGTATACTCTGAAGTACTTGGCTCACGGAGGACCTCCCCAGAGAAGAACGCAGAAGCTGCTCGGGCAGGACAGAGGGG
>NW_004525788.1:8740-9248 GCF_000260255.1 Octodon degus
CTGCCTCCACCCTCCATCAGAATCTCAGCAGTTTCCTTGCTGAAGATGACCAACACAGATGCTAGATGAAGAATGAAACAGACACACTTGATGAATTCTGCAAGCTGGCCAAGGACATTGCCAACAGACGTAGCCCTGGTAAGGGTGTCACAGGCTCTTGTCAAGCCTGGCTCACCAAATTGCAATTTTTTAGACATGTCATTATGGCCATGTCCTGTATATCTGTTTTCTTCCCCGTATATCTATTCATTACGCTAATGAAGAGACACCAGAGAAATGAGCTTGTGCAAGTGTGATACTCAGTTATGTATGCAAATATCATGTCAAAGTCATTACAAATTTCAAAATATGTTCCCACTTTCCCATGAATGTTTTAACTGGACCTTGGACAGGAAGGACCTGTTAGTATCAGGACAGAGAACAAACACACTTGGTTGAGGCCATACTACTCCAACAGTTGCCTTCATTCCTGGTAATATATGTCTGCTGAACTCAGGAAATGACCATC
>NW_004525788.1:9645-10526 GCF_000260255.1 Octodon degus
GAGAATTTCATTCAATTAAATGATAAAAGCTCAATTGAAGATCTTACAAAGTGCACAAATATATGGAGGGTTGTGTAGAAGGGTTGTTTTTCTGACCTTAGCAGAAGAGATGAGTGTACAGTAGTGCAAAAGTTCGGGACTTTGGAGCTGGTAGCCTTGTTCCCCAGCTCTGTGACTTGATTGAAGCACAGCTAGAAAGCCCCAGGTTGGGTGCATTTCTCTTGTGTCTCTTCACTGGAATAATGAATAGATTTTTTTCTCTTTGCCCAAAGAAAACTGAAGCATCCCATTGAGAAAATTGAAGTGCTTGGTGTTCTGGTTCATAATATGAGGCCATGTGTTAAAGCCAAACATAACACCTTTTCTGTCCTCACACGTGCATACTGCTTCTCTGTTCAACAAGATAGCTCACTGTTCTCCAGTGAGGAAATGCACTGCCAATGTCTGATGCTTTGAATTTGGTTGTAGATAATCTAGATGATGAGGATGAGGATGATGAAATGAGCCTGGATTCCAGTAGCAGCACGTAAGCAAGTGTGATACCCTGTTCTTTGTGTAAATATCATGTCCACAGGGTGAAATTCATTACAAATTTCAAAGTAAAAGAAAGAGTGCTACTGGTGGTTGTGTTATTCCATCTTCCACAAATATCTTGGCCCTTTTTTCAGTGCTTACAGTTTTCTCCATGGGAATGGGAGTGTGAATCTGACCTATAGGAACCAGGCATTGTGGGAATTCCTTTTGTTAAAGAAAATACTTGTTCTATGGATGCATAAAATCAGAGTAAGATGCACATTGTGTTTCTGTATTCTCGAAGTGAGGCTATAACATATATTCCCTAAAAGGCAAAGCAGAATAATCCCACCTAGTCCCTGAAGAGA
>NW_004525789.1:0-680 GCF_000260255.1 Octodon degus
CATACAGAATGGTGGTGGTCTGTGGGTATGGGTGAGGTAATGGATTTTTCTATTTAAATTATTTCTACTTCGATAATGGCTGCTCTTTGAAGAAGATGCTGACAGAAAAGGATAAGCTCCTAAAGGATTGCTAGACTTCCGGTGCTGAATGTTTTGGAAAAGCATGTAGTGATGCCTTGGTCAATAACTGTAAAACAGGAAGAACAGATCATAATGTTATCCATGAACTTTCCTTAATGACTATAGTGCATGGATTTTAGTTCTTCAATTCTAGCTAATAAACCACACTCAGGTAAAATTCTAACAAAGCAAAAGTAGTGTGGGTGACAGGAAAATTACAAGACCACAGGACTATGTACAATTTATCCGTAAACACAGAATAGTTCTGAAACATAATGTCTCTTAATTTGCTCTTGAATACTAAGATGGGGCAGCTCTCAAATAAAGTGTTAGTGGCATCCTGTGTTAGAAGGTTCCTGTGATATATACCAACCAAAGTGGGAGTATTGGTGATTTCTATGCCTCTGTTCCAAGGGCCCCCCTGGAACCTAGTCAGTATGCTTCAGTCCTCTAGATAGTGCAGGGAGACTTAGCACAAGGAGAAATCACACAGAATAGAATTCAGTGAATACTTCAAGCACTGTACCTTCCAAGCACCCCAGCTACACCCACAGATCCAA
>NW_004525789.1:1330-2633 GCF_000260255.1 Octodon degus
GCTCACTGACAGAAGGCAATCTGTGACATGCTTCACTGGGGACCCAGAATGCCACTCTGGCCTACCAATTATTAGGTGTAGATGATTCCATAATGGGCGGTGTCAAAGGCTTTCAAACAGGGTGCTCTTTGACAAGCATGGTGACAATTGGTTGTAATCCTAGAAACTCCACAGGCTATGTAGCACAAGGATAGCAAGATCCAGCCGAGCCTTGGTATCATAGAGACCTTGTCTCAAAAACAAAATATCTGTTGTAGTGTGTCCCCCAGCTTGTATCCCTGATAGGAAAAAAAAAAACACAAACAAACGAAAACTGAGTTGCACCAAGCTTCCACCAAACCTCCTTGGAAATGTCTAGAGGGTACATCTGAAACTTCATGGGATTTCCACCTTCGACAATATAATGGTCTCACCTTGAGGAAAATGCTAGTGAGCATGGAAGGGGTTAAATAGAGAAAGTGAAGTAGAGAGAGCAGGTGGACACTTGGCAGTGCTCAAAAGAGAGAAGAAGTGAAAGGGCAGGTTGGAGGATAGGAGGCTCAAAGGAAAAACAGAAAGACAGACAAACAGCAGAGAGCCAAAAGGACTGAATCTATTTTTTCTTTTTTTTTCTTTTTGGTGGAACCAGGGATTGAACTCAGGCCCTTGTGGTTGCTAGGGAAGTGTCTATTCTACTGAGTCATCTCCCCGATCTTAGGACTGAATCTAAAAGAGAACACTGTACACTGCTTAGATAAGCAGCTCATTTCTGATCACAGGAGTAGAGACTCTGTGTGGCCTAAGTCCATGGTCATGAATACATGTTGACTCTAGGTTTGACTCTGGAACATAGGAGAACTCTCTTATCCTCAAACAGTGCTGCACCTGTCACTTTTACTCTTTTAATTTAACAGCTCTTTACTTGGTGTGAGGCAGCTTGTGCCCCATTGCTTTAGGAATTAGGAGTATTCAAGGTGCAGAGCTCAACTCAGACAAACAACACACTTTGCAAAGCCCATAGGGCTGAGACCTTCCATGCAACCAGGACAGAGAGGAGCAATACCTTGGTGAGCATCTAGGTGGAGCACTAGTCTAGCTTTTCTTTGGACACATCCTCCCTGACTTGTTTCCTGTAGCATCCTGGGAGAAGCAGGTCTCGTTTTCTTTTTATTTTTTTTCAAAGTTTTATTGATAAACATATAGCAATGAGGGAGTTTCAAATCAAATCAAAAGTACAGTTTCGACAAATAATACACTGCATATATTCTTCTTAGTGGTTAATTGCTGTACAAGATGCAGACTTGTGATCCTACTTACAAACACC
>NW_004525789.1:4997-5601 GCF_000260255.1 Octodon degus
TTTAATTTCTTCCTCTGAGAAGCGTGTGTTCATCTCGAATGCCCATTTCTGGATTGTGTCTTCAAATTTTGGGGACCTGGTGTTTTTTAGTTCTTTATAGATTCTAGAGAACAGACCCTTGTCTGAGTACTTATTTGTCATGATTTCTTCCAAATTTGTAGGTTGCCTTTTCACTTTATGGGTAATTTCTTTTGACGTAAAAAAACTTCTCAGTGAGAGCAAATCCCAGTTGTCAAGTCTTTCAACTGTGACCCGTGCGATTTTATTTCTGTCCATGAAGTCTGTGAATATCCCTATGTCCTCAAGAGATCCACCTACTTTCTCTTACAGGAGATTTAGTGTCTCTGCTTTAATGTTTCGATCCTTAATCCATTTTGACTTTAGTGTAGTACATGGTGGTAGACCCAGGTCAAGTTTGAGTTTTTGGCATGTAGAGAGCCAGTTTTTCCAGCAGCAGTTGATAAAGAGGCTGTCTTTCTTCCAGTGAGTATGTTTAGCAGCTTTGTCAAAGATGGTTGAGTGTATTCTTAGGGGATTCAGTCTCTTGTAATCTATTCCATTGATCCTCAGGTCTATTTTGATGCCAATACCATGCTGATTTTAT
>NW_004525789.1:7499-8228 GCF_000260255.1 Octodon degus
TCTGTGACCCATTGGTTGCTGAGTAGGGTGTCATTTAATTTCCATGTATTGAAAGTTTTTTTTCTGGTTTCTTTTCTCATTTATTTCCAGTTTCAATACACTGTGGTCAGATAATGTGCGTGGGATAATTTCTGTTTTCTTCCATATACTTAAGCATAACCTATGGACCATTATGTGGTCTATTTTATAAAATGACCCATGTGCAGCTGAGAAAAGTGTGTATTCATCTGTGTTTGGGTGGAACACTGTATATGTCCACCAAGTCCTTTTGTTTCAAACTCTGGCTCAGTTCTGTTATTTGTTTGCTAAATTTTTTCTGGTTGACCTATCTTTCAGAGATAAGGGTGTGGTCAGTTCTCCTGTTAAATTTGTGGTATTGGATATTACATTTTTCATGTTTATTAAGATTTTTTTTGTATTGTTGGGAGCTCCCGTTTTTGGTGCATACATATTTATGAGTGTTACCTCTTCCTCTTGAATTTTTCCCCTAACCAGTATATAGTGGCCTTCTTTATTTCTCTTGATCATTATTGGCTTGACGTTAAGACTGTCTGAGAATAGAATTGCTACCCCATCTTTTTTCTGAGGTGCTGGGGCATGTACTATTGTGTTCCATCCTTTGATTTTCAGCCTACGTATATCTTTATGAGTTTAATGAGTTTCTTGTATACAGCATATGGTTTGATTTTGTTTCCTAGTCCACTGTGCCAGTCTATTTCTCTTAATTGG
>NW_004525789.1:9637-10968 GCF_000260255.1 Octodon degus
ATTCAGGGATTTCTTTTTTCATTTCCAATCTGAGGTCTTCTATATCTTTCTGCAGCTGTTTTATTTCAGAAGCTGTTGATTCATTGCTTTCAGCTCTGTGTTTTCCATTTTTTTCCGTGTTAGTGTCCTCTGCACTTGTTACGGGTGTGCTTGTGTTCTGAGGTTGCATTTTGTTCCTTCTAGTCATTTTGTGTAGCACTGTCCTCTGTCCTTTGTTGTACATCTTTGCTGTAGTTATAACCTCCACACGTACTGAGGTTAAGGTTCAGCTCTACAGAGTTTGGACTTATCCAGGTGCATCTGTCTTAGGTCTGGCTGCTGATCTCATCTCCTTCCCGCTGCGGTCCAGGGTAGGACTTGGTATGGGTGTTCCTGGAACTCGGCAGAAATTTTTCTGGGCCCGAGGGGTGGGAGATGTATTCTGGAGGGTTTCGGGGCAGCTGGAGGGGGCGCGAGAAGGTCCAGCCCATGCTGTCGCCTGGGCTGGGACTGGTCCCGCCGCCGCAGGGTAGCAGGAAGCTCTCCTCACTCTTACCGGACCTGGGCTAGGACTGGGTCTGGGAGTTCCGGGAAGTCAGCAGAAATTCTTACTCGCCAGGAGGGGTGGGGTGGTTCGGCGGTACGGGTGGGGAGGTACGGTGGAGTGGTGGGAGGCGGCCCTAGGGGTTGGGAGAGGGTCCAGCCTAAGCTGCGCCTGGGCTGGGACAGGTCCCGCCTGCGCAGGGTAGCAGGAAGCTCTCCACACACTCACCTTACCTGGAGTAGGACTGGGTCTGGGGGTTCCCGGAAGTCGGCAGAATTTCCTACTCAGCGGGCGGGGTTGGGGAGGCACTGCGGAGTGGTTGGGGGCAGCCCAAGGGGCTGGGAGAGGGTCTGGGCCACGCTGCGCCTGGGCTGGTACTGGTCCCGCCTGCGCAGTATAGCAGGAAGCTCTCCCCACACTCACCGGAGCTGGGCTAGGACTGGGTCTCGGAGATGCAGGTTTTTGTGTGCCGTCCTGGGAGGTCCACAAGAAGACATCCAAATCTACCACTTGAGATTCAGTTTGATGTGATTTGACTTTATTGCATTTCATTTTATTTCATTGATTTTGAGACAAGGCCTGGCTCTTTTGTTCTGACTAGTCTTATATTCACTGTGTCACCCAGCCAGGCTTTGAGCTCATGTCAATCTTCTTGCCTCAACTTCGCAAGTGCTGGGATTACAGATGTGTGCCACAGCTGCTGTCCTAGCTTCTATGTTAGGAAACAGGGATGTCAAGCTCCCATCAGTTTTAATATCCTTGGATATACTTTTAAACTCTAGCAGACATTTTTATATTAGACTGGACT
>NW_004525790.1:0-486 GCF_000260255.1 Octodon degus
ATCTTGTACAGCAATTAACCACTAAGAAGAATATATGCAGTGTATTATTTGTTGAAACTGTACTTTCGATTTGATTTGAAACTGTCCCATTGCTACATGTTTATCAATAAAACTTTGAAAAGAAAAAAAACGATCTCAATCTTAGAAACACATATAATGGAGCAGAAACAATCAGCTCTACTAAGAAACCTGGATGCTTACAATGTATTATTCAGCTCGTTTCCACAGGAATGAATTGGAGAGAGAATATTCTTCTCCAGTTCCTCGGGACAACGAACTGGAAAGTCACCAGTTTCAAGGATGCTTTCTTGCATGGGAATGAATGAGTTACCAGTCTTGGCATAGTGGGGCTCTGTGAATTACTTGTGTTATCATAGTGACATTTTAGTCAGAGTTCTGTTTTGTGCTGTATGTGGGATCAGGCAGTGGAGTGCCCCACTTCTCAAAGAAGATGGAATTTAGCTGGCTCTTCTCTATTAAGGACTC
>NW_004525790.1:2709-3749 GCF_000260255.1 Octodon degus
CAGTTCCTCTGCGCAACAAACTGGAAAGTAACCAACTTCAGAGACCCTTTCTCGTAGGAGACTGAATGAATTGCCACTGTTGGGATAGTAGCGCCTTGCGAATTACTTCGGGTACCAAAGTAATATTTAAGCCAGAGTTGTATGTTTCACTGTATGCAGAAGCAGGCATTGGAGTGCACTGCATCCCAAAGAAGCTGGAGCTTAGGTATGTCTTCTGAGTTAAGAGCTCACAGCCAGAAAAACAAATCATGGAGAAGACATAATCAGAATCCTGGATGCTTAGAACATGTTACCACCTGGATTCTCCAAATAACGATGGAAGGGAAAACATCCTTTCACCATTACCCCCTTCAGCGAGCAGGAGAGTCACCAACTTCACGGATGCTTTTTCTTAGAAGACTGAAAGAGTTCCCAGCTTTGGCATAGTGGGGCTTTAGAATTATTTCGGTTACTAAATTGATATTTTAGCCAGAGTTTTCTGTTTTGCTGCATGCGGGAACAGGTATTGTAGTGTCCTGGTTCCCAAAGGAGCTTCAGCTTAGCTGGTTCCTCTATGTTAAGAGCTCCTTGCTGGAAAAACAAATCATGGAGCAGAAACACTCAGCTATACTATGAATCCTGAATGCCTACATAGTGTGACTACCTTGCTTACTTTAAGAATGATTGGGAAAAAAAAGAATCCACCTGCAGTTCCAGTACCCAACCTGCTAGAAAGTCACCAACTTCACGGATGCTTTTTCATAGGAAATGGAAGAGGTTTCTACTCTTGGCATACTGGGGATTTCCGATGTGCATCGGTTAGCAAAGTCAGGTTGTACCCAGAGTTCTGTGTTTTGCTGTGTAAGGGAACGGGCATTGGACTTCTCTGCTTCTCAAACAAGCTGGAACTTGGCTGGATCTTCTCCAATAAGAATTCTCTCTTACAAACACATATCATGCATCAGAAACAGTCAGCTCTACTTGGAACCCTGGATGCTTAGAACATGTTACAATCTTGGTTCCCATAAAAATGAAAGGGAGAGAAACCATACTTCTCCAGT
>NW_004525790.1:4799-10818 GCF_000260255.1 Octodon degus
AAAGAAGCTGGAGCTTAGCTTGCCCTTCTGTTTTAAAAACTCCCTCTGAGAAACACAATTCATGGAGTAGAAACAAGCAGCTTTAATTAGGGAACTGGAATCTTCAAAGACGTTTCAACTTCCATTCCCATGGAAATGAATGAGAGAGAAAACGACGTTCACCAGTTTTTCTGGGCAATGAGCTGGAAATCAGAAGGTTCATGGAAGCTTTGTCTTAGGAGACTGAATGAGTTGCCACTCGTGGCAGAATGCTTCTTTGTGTATTACTTTGATTACCAAAGTGAAGTTTCAGATTGAGTTGTGTTTTGCTGTAGGAAGGAATAGGCATTGGAGTGCCCTGCTTCCCAAAGAAGTTGGAGTTTAGCTGGCTTTTCTAGGTTAAGAATTCACCCTTAGAAACACAAATCATGGAATAGAAAGTAGAAGTTACACTTAGAGAAAAGGACTCTTCAAACGAGTTTCTGCCTTTGTTCCAGTAGGAATGAATGGGAGAGAAAACACCCTTCTCCGGTTTCTATGCACAACGAGCAGGAAAGTCACAAATGTCATGAATGCTTATGCTTAGGAGACTGAATGTGGTCTCACTCTTGGTGCAGTGCAGATTTGTAAATTATATCGATTACCAAAGTCATATTTTAGCCAGACTTTAATTGCTGTATGCAGAAACAGGCATTCGAGTAAACTGCTTCCAAAGCAGCTGGAGCTTAGCTGGCTCTTGAGCATTACAAACTCACTCTTACAAATGCAATTCATGGAGTAGAAACAGCCAGCTGTTCTCAGGGAACTGGAATCTTCAAATGTGTATCTGCCTCTGTTCCCATAGGAATGAATGTAAGGGAAAACACTCTTCACTACAGAACAAGTTTGAAAGTCACAAAATTCACGGATGATTTTTCCTAGGAGACTGAACGAGTTGCCAGTCTTGGCGCAATGCGGCTTTGCGAGTTACTTCATTTACAAACGTGACATTTTATCCAGAATTTTATGTTTGGCTCTATGCAGGAACAGGCATTGAAATGCCCTGCTTCACAAAGAAGAATGCAGCTTAGCTGGCTGTTTTGCATTAACAACTCAGTCCAAAAATAGAAATCATTGAGTAGGAACAAACACCTCTCCTTAAGGAACTGGAGTTTTCAAACGTGTTTCTTCCTCTGTTCTCATAGGAATAAATGGAAGAGTAAAAACCCTTCTCCAGTTCTCTGCACAACGAAGTGCAAAGTTAAAAGCTTCACAGATGCTTTCTCTTAAGTGATGGAATGAGTTGCCCCTCGTGGCACAGTGTGGCTTTGTGAATTATTTCGGTTACCAAAGTGACTTTTTAGCCAGAGTTTTTGCTTTTCACTATTTGTGAGAACAGGTATTGGAGTGCTCTGCTTCCCAAAGAAGCTGGAACTTAGCTGGAACTTCTACAGTACGAATTCCTGCTGAAAGAAACAAATCATTTAGTGGAAACAAGCAGCTCTACTTACGTAACTGGAGTCTTTAAACGTGTTTCTTCTTCTGTTCCCTAAGGAGCAAATGGGAGAGAAACAGCCTTCTCCAGTTGCTCGGCACAAAGAGCTGAAAAGTCACCAACTTCATGGATGCTTTCACTTAGGAGACTGAATGAGTTTACCTTCTTGGCATAGTAGGGTTTTCCAAATTGTTTCGGTTAAAAAAGTGAGGTTTTAGCAAGCAATCTATGTTTCGCTGTATGCAGGAAATTCATTTACTGCCCTACTTCCCCAAAAAGCTGGAGCTTAGCTGTCTCTTCTCTTTTAAGAACTTAGTCTTAGAAACATAAATTATGGAGCAGAAACAATCAGGTATCCTCTAATAGGATACCTGGATGCTTAGAAAGTGTTTCCTGCCAGGCTCCAAAAGCAATGAATGGGAGAGAAAATACCCTTCTCCAGTTTCTGTGCTTAACGAGCTGGAAAGTCACAAACTACATGGATGATTTTTCTTTGAAGACTGAATAAGTTGGCACTCTTGACAGTGTGGCATTGTGAATTGAATTACTGTGGTACTAAAGTGTCACTTTAGCCAGAGTTCTCTATTTTTGCACTATGAGAAAACAGGCATTGGAGTGCCCTGTTTCATAAAGAAGGTTGAGCTTAGCTGCTTCTTCTGCCTTGAGAACTCTGTCTTAGAAAATCAATTCAAGGAGCAGAAAGAAGCAGCTCTACCTAGGGAATTGGAGTCTTCAAACGTGTTTCTGTCTCCATTCCTATAGGAAAGAGTGGGAGAGAAAACACCCTCCTCTAGTTCCTCCTCACAATGAGGTGGAAAGTCACAACTTCACTGATGCTTTTTTGTAGGAGACAGAATAAGTAGCCACTATTGGCACAGGGCGGCATTGTGAATTACTTCTGTTACCAAAGTGATGTTTTAGCCTGAGTTCTGTGCTTTCACTATATGTCAGAACAGGCATTGGAATGCCCTGCTTCTTAAAGAAGCTAGAGGTTAGCTGGCTCTTCTTCATTACGAACTCACTCTTAGAAACACAAATCATGGAGCAGAAACAATCAGCTCTATTAAGAAACCTGAATTCTTTGAACCACTTACTATCTTGGTTCCAATTGGAAAAAAATGGGAGAGACGAGATCTTTGTCTAGTTCCTCTGTGCAATGAATTAGAAAGTCACGAATTTCAGGGCTCTTTTCTCTTAGGAGACTGAATAATTTGTCAGTCTTGGCATAGTGGGGCTTTGTGAAATAATTCGGTTACCAAAGGGAAATTTTAACTTGAGGACTGAGTTTCGCTACATGCAGGAACTGGCTTTGGGTTGTCCTGCTTTCCAAAGAAGTTTCAGCTGAGCTGGCTCTTCTCCGTCAAGAGCTCACTGTCAGAGAAATAATCATAGAGCACAAGCAATTAGCTTTATTCGGAAACCTGTATGCCTCCAACATGTGATCAGCTTGATTCCTTTAGGAATGATGGGGATAGAAAACATCCTTCTCCGGTTCCATTGCCCAAGGACCTGAAAAGTCACCAACGGCATAGATGCTTTCTCTTAGGAAACAGAATGAGTTTCCACTCTTGGCATAGTGTGGATTTGCATATCACTGCAGTTATGAAAGTCACGTTTTACAACGTGTTTCCTGCCATGGTCTGAAAGCAATGAATGGGAGAGAAAATACCCTTCTCCTGTGATTCGCTGTTAGTGTGAACAAAAACTGGTGTAGCCTGTATCCCAAAGAAACTGGAGCTTAGCTGGCTTTTCTCCATTAAGAAATTAGTCTTAGGAAAACAAATCATGGAGCAGAAACAATCAGCTCTTCTAGGAAACCTCGATGTTTTAATGTGTTACCAGCTCGGTTTCCTTAGGAAAGAATGGGAAAGAAAACGTCCTTATCCAGTTTCTCTGCGCAATGCTATGGAAAGTCACTAACTTCAGAGATACTTTCTCTTAGATAAGTGAATGAGTTGGAACTCTTGGCATAGTGGGCATATGCGATTACTTTGGTTACCAAACCGGCAATTTAGCCAGAGTTCTGTGTTTCAGGGTATGCAGTAACAGGCATTGGAGTGCCCTGGTTCCCAAAGAAGCTGAAGCTTGGCTGTCTCTTCTTTGTTAACAACTCATTGTTACAAACACAAATCATGAAGCAGTAACAATCAGGTCTACTAGGAAACCTGGATGCTTTAAACGTGTTACCAGCTCCATTCCCACAGAAATGTATCTGAGAGAAAACATCCTTGTCCAGTTCCTCTGTGCAATGAGCTGGATTGAATCCAATTTCATGGATGCTTTCTCTTAGGAGACTAAATGAGTTGTCAGTCTTGGCATAGTAGGGCACTGCGAATTAATTCAGTTCCCAAAGTGACGTGTTAGCCAGAGTTCAGTATTTCGCTGTATGTGGGAACAGGCATTGAAATGCACCCTGCTTCCCAAAGAAGCTGTAGCTTAGCAGGCTCTGCTCCATTAAGAACTCACTCTTAGAAACACAAATCATGGAGCAGAAACAATTACCCCTACTAGGAAATCTGGATTTCTAGAATGGGTTACCTGTTCAGTTCCCATTGGAAAGAATGTTAGAGAAAACATCCTTCTCCAATTTTTCTGGGCAAGGGAAGTCACCAAATTCACAGATGATTTCTCTTAGGAGACTAAATGAGTCGCCTTTCTTGGCATAGTCGTGATTTGTGAATTACTTCATTTACCAAAGTCACTTTTTAGTCAGAGTTCTCTGTTTCATTGTATGGGGAAGCAGGCATTGTAGTGCCCTGCTTCCCAAAGAAACTGGAGCTTATCTAGCTCTTCTGTGTTAAGATCTCACTCTTAGAAACATGAATCATGCATTGGAAACAATCAGCTCTACTCTGAAACCTTGATACTTATAGTTTGTTATCAGCTGGTTCACATAGGAATGAATGTACAGAAAACATTCTTGTCAAGTTCCTCTGCACACCAATCTGGAAAGTCTCCAACTTCATGGATGCTTTCTATTAGGAGACAAATGAGTGCAAACTCTTTGCATAGTTGTTGCTTTGCGAATTACTTCATTTACCAAAGTGATGTTTTACTGAGAGTTCTGTGTTTCACTGTCTGGGGGAACAGATAGAGGAGTGGCCTGCTTCCGAACAAGCTGGAGGTTAGCTGGATAATTTCTGCTAAGAACTCACTCTTAGGAATAAAAATCATGGAATAAAAACAATCACCCATACGAGGAAATCTGGATTGTTAAACAGGTTACTATCTTGGTTCCCTTTGGAAATAATGGAAGGGACACATCCTTCTCCAGTTCCTCTGAGCAAAGAGCTGGAAAGTCACCAACTTCATAGATGCTTTCTTTCAGGAGACTGAATTAGTTGTCACTCTTGGCATAGTGGGCCTTTGTGAGTTACTTTGGTTACCAAAGGGACGTTTTAGCCAGACCTCTATGTTTCGCTGTATGAGGGAACAGGCATTGGAGTGCTCTGCTTCCCAGTGACACTGGAGCTAGCTGGCTCTTCACGGGTAAAAACGCACTCTTGGAAACAGAAATCTGTAGCAGAAACAATTAGCTCCACCAGGAAACCTGGATGTTTAAAACGTGTTACTAGCATTGTTCCCTTAGGAATGAAAGGGAAAGAAAATGTCCTTCTCCAGATACTCTGCCCAATGAGCTGTAAAATCACCAACTTCACAGATACTTTTTCTCAGGAGACTGAATGAGTTTCCACTCTTGGCAGAGAGTTGCTTTGAGAATTACTTCTGTTACCAAAATGATGTTTTAGCTAGAGTTCTGTGTTTTGATGTATGCGGGAACTGACATTGGTGTGCCCTACTTCCCAATGAAGCTGTAACTTGGCTTGCTCTCCTCCGTTAAGAACACTCTTATAAACACAAATCATGGAGCGGAAACAATCATCTCTACCAGGTAACAGGGATGTGTTTAATGTGCTACTAGCTCAGTTCCTTTAGGAATGAATGGAGGAGAAATCATCCTTTTCCAGTTACTCTGTGCAACGAGATGGAAAGTCAGCAACTTCATAGATGCTTTCTCTCAGGAAACTGAGTTTCCACTCTTGGCATCGTGTGCCTTAGCAAATTAAGTTGGTTATCAAAATGACATTTTAGCCAGAGTTCTGTTTTTTGCTGTAAGCGGGAACAGGCATTCCAATGCCCCAGTTGCCAAAGTAGCTGTAGCATACCTGGCTTTTCTCCGTTAAGAGCTCACTCTTAGAAACACAAATCATAACACATAAACAACCAGCTCTACTATGAAACCTGGATACTTAGAAGGTGCTCCTACCTTGATTCCCTTAATATTGAATGGCAGAGAAAACATTCTTTTCAGGTTCCCTTGCTCAACAACCTGTAAAGTTACCAACCTCATAGATGATGTCTCTTAGGAGAATGAATGAGTTGCCACTCTTGTCATAGTGGGGTTTTGAGAATTATTTCAGTTACCAAAGTGATATTTTATCTAGAGTTCTGTGTTTTGCTATATGCAGAAACCGGCATTGGAGTGCTGTGCTTCACAAAGAAGCTGCAGATTAGCTGTCTCTTCTTTGCTAAGAACTCACTGTTAAAAGCACAAATCATGGAATA
>NW_004525791.1:0-999 GCF_000260255.1 Octodon degus
GACTGTTCCTTTCAATGAGTTAGTGGAAATTAGTAGTACAGTTACTCTATCTTGTGTATATATGCACATATTTTTTGTTCCCTTCCTTCTTTTCTCTTTTCCCTATTCACAGTTGTTCTTTCCTTTTCACAATATCTATTTTATTTTGCACTTTATTTACTCATTCAATTTCTTGTACGAGGGAGAAAATATCATGTATTCACATGATATTCAGATTTATAGAATGATCACTTATAGAATGACCTCTAGTTTTACCATTTACCTGTAAAAGCTTCAAGTGTACCTTTCTATATAGTTGAGTACTCCATTGAATACAAATACCACAACTTTTTTTTTATCCATTCCTCAGTTGATGGACATTTGGTTTGTGCTAGGGTTTGACATTTTTTGCAAGGGAAACAATACAATGCAGGACACATATTTTATAAGAATATGTTAAAATGAGTCACCCAAAGAATCATACATCAAAAGTGCAGGAAATCTGTCTACACACTAAAGAACAAAAAATCCAGCTGAGGGCCTGGGTCCCATGATACTGTCCTGCTTAAGCACCAGCTGAAGACTTAGAGCCCATAACAATGGACTCCCTGGAGTCCAACTGGAGGCGTAGAGCCCATGACAATATTTCATGCATATCTGTTCTATGGATATGCACAGGGAAGATCCAAAGGTCAGTGGTAGAAGCTAAAAAGTCTATGTCAGCTAGATGAAGGGTCTGTGCCAGCAGGCTGAGGAATCTGCGCTGGAGCCAGGCACTCAAAGTAAGAACCAAAATTTCCTTGAAAGATACCACAGCCATCCTCAGTAACAATGAGGTCCCAAGCTCCTCCGATGATGAGGAAAGCTGAGTGCTTATCAGGAAAGCCAATATGACAGACTTCTCTGGGAGACTGAGCTGCGATGCTGAAGATGAGGACCAGAGCTCCCCAAAAGGGAACTCAAGCTATTCTCAGTGACAACGAGGTTCTAAACTCCTCCTCCTATGAGAGCAGCCAAGCT
>NW_004525791.1:2174-3120 GCF_000260255.1 Octodon degus
CCATCTCCAAGAGTTGACAAAGTTCTAGTGGTTTCAGCAGTTCTGAAAAGTCCAAGTCCAAAGTCTGAGATTTGAAGCAAACTCTTAGCTTTGAGCCCCTGCAAAAATGAAAAGAGTTAAAACACTTCCAATATACAATGGTATAAGATAAATATCTCCATTCCAAAAGAGGTGGATGAAGGAATGGGACCTGAACATATCGAAAATCCAGTAGGGCATGTACCAGTGCTTTGCTGAACAGAAATACCCTGAATAAATGAAAGATTATCAATTTTATAAGAAGTTTTGATCATTCAAGTTGATGGCTTTGTGCAAGTTACTTTCTCATATACCAGAGTTGTGCAAGAGATAACTACAACTGTACAAGAGTTTGCTATTGTACAATTGAATCTATTATAGTACAATATATTCCTAGCCAGCTATCACTACGATGACACAAAATACTACAGATTAAGTGGCCTGGACAATGTGATCATTGATTGATTGTATGCACTGGAGAATTTTAATTAAAAGAAGCTTAACTAAGTTGCCTCAGCGGTTCTATGCCTTAGAGTGTAGAACACCCATCGTACAGCGGCTCATTGCCTGGATGGTATGAAAGGGAAATGAGAAAGGATGGATCTGCTCTTTCTTTGGAGGAGCTCCAGGCTTTGCATTTACCTTGAGCACCATCTCCAGTGCCGACTCTTTAGCTTCCACAACAGACACACACATAGGATTAGCCTTTTGCACACCCATAGGATGGCTGGTATGGACATGCATGAACAGTGAGCTCCAGACTTTGGACTGAACCCATCAGTCCAGTCCGTGGAATCTTTCTGGGAGCAGAGAGACCCTCTGTGCTCTTCCGCATCTGCCTCTGTGAGTAACCATTGTAAGACAATCTTGTAAATTGTTACATATTTGATTTGTATATCTTCTGTATATCTGTTTCTCTAGTAAAACA
>NW_004525791.1:4680-5562 GCF_000260255.1 Octodon degus
GAAGAGACCAGAAGACAGGCTCACACGTGATCCCTGGCCATTGATATGTGACTCCTCTCTGCCTTGAGCCTCTGTCAAACTACAAAGTCAGCCCCTTGGCTTGGTTTTTCTGAACTGTAACCCAAAATAAACCCCTTTTCTTCATGATTTATCCAGACTGCAGTATTTTGTTATTATCAATAGCAAATGGACATATATGTATCTTATTCTGGTAATAATAAACATATTAATCAATTATTTTAACTTCTAAGACAATTTGGAAAAAATCTGAGTTTTCCATTGTTTGTCCATAGGGAGGGTGAAATGTCAATATGGAGTTAAATATTCTTTCTATTTTTAAGAGTGGGGTTTCTAATTTGAATATACAAATTGTTGTAGTTTTAGAGGCAAATTCCAAGAACCTGAATAAATTGCTTCACTAATGGATGATTCAGACAGTCTAGATTTGATTGTATAATCAGATCTCTAACTCTGAATATGAGGGCCTCTTCAGTGGCTACATGAGTGCCATAATAAGAAGGTTATGGAAAGATAACCTCAGGAAATTTCCAAGGGACTTACCACGTAGCTTTGTCATTCACTATTTAAGATCAGCATTTGTTCTCATGTTCATTTCTTATCTGCATTTGAAATCAGTTATAGAAAAAATTGGGACATACTGTAACCTACCTTAACATGTGTGGGTAGTGATCAAAGCCTGGTAACAAGATAGTGATCAAAGAGTGATCGTAAATGGAAAGTGCAATAGGAAAGGTAAAGCATCTATTGCACTTTTGACAACATGAATGAAATCACTGAAAGGTGATAAATGTACAGCACGCAATTCGTTTAGTGCTGTCAGTTAAGACCTGTACAGTGTTGTATGGATTTTGTAAAATACTT
>NW_004525791.1:7552-10249 GCF_000260255.1 Octodon degus
TAATTTATTCTGTAAGACTCCTGTGTTTTGCCTTTTACATAATATCTTGATAGCCTCAGTTCTTTTAAAGTGGAGATTTTTCTTATTGACATCAGATAGTTTATTATACATTTAACTTTGTAGAATTTCTGACAGTATAAGGATTCAATTTTTAAAATAAACTATTTTGCAGACACGTCTTGAAGAGAGCTTAAAGCATTTTTTCATACGTCCCATCTAGACTTTTGTTTGCTAATCCCTTACATTACTAGGGAATATTTTTTAAAAACTGAAATATTGACATTGAAAGATCTAAGTTCACTAAATCTCAGAGAGCCCTGTCTACCAGTGTCTTCACTTAAGTGATTTTCCACTCTGAAATCAAATTCAGGGTACTACCTTGCACTTCACCGCCATGCTCCCCCCTTGTCCTCTTGTGTGTGTTGAAAAGTCCTAATCACACAGCATATGAAGTACCATTTGATATTGGGATATATATATATATTTTTTTGGTTACATTTCCCATTACTAGATGACTTGGGGACTTTTAGTGAGGTGAGTTACCCAGTTCTCACATCACTTCAGAATGCATGTAATGTATAATAATTACTAATATTAATTACTTGATTAAGCTTCTGTCTATTGGAGTTCTCTATCAATGTTACTATTTTTTTCTTTTATTCTATTAAGAATGCAATTAAATTCATCCCTTCCTTGAGTCAGAAAAGAAGATATAAATTGAACCCTATTTTTTGTAATGGCAAGTAAAGACATGGGTTTTCTATTTCAGCACTTATGATTATAGAAGGCTGGCACATTAACAATGTGTGGATTAGTGTAGCCACCTTCACCCATGACCTTAGCTTCATCTGGACAGCTTGCTGAGGCTCCTACCCTGGCAGTTGTGCATCTGCTTGCAGCGACTTTATGCCACAGAGATGGCTCCTTTTGCAGAACCTCAAGAGAAATCTTCTGGTAGCTTCAGATTTTCCCTCCTCTTAGCCTTCATAAAACTGAAGAAAACTAGGCCTTCCTTAAGGCAGTGTAGTGGCTGTTTCTTATTCTGTCGAGGTGTTTTGCTTCCTTTTCATCTGTGTGAACACTGGAGAAGCACTCTAAATGTCCTGCACAAACTTTTCCTTTGAATGCAGAAGCTGGCCAACTGGCACAGGAGAACTACCATGTCGCTCAGCTTGGCTTTTCAACTTGCAGTCATCCTTACAAACTCTGTTTCAGATTTGATTAAGGTGAGAAGTCTGTGTGTTTTTTTTTATCTAGAAGAGTTATAGGTGATTCCAATTTTATTAATTGGTCTAGTTTAAATATTATTTCATCTCAGAGAATAATAAGTCCACAGAGAGGGAAAGAGTAAGGAAAGTGATTTTCAATGGGTTAGGCACATTGTGATAAGTACACACCATTTACCGGTTACGGTGGCCTTCTTATTTGGGTACAGTGAATGATACCACACACACACACACAAAACACACACGCACATGCACATACATACACACAAAGGTGTCATGAATATCACTCATTGAAGAACACCATAACAGATATAACAACCAAAGTTTCTTTATTATCACATAATAATAATAAATACTTCAAGAATTATCAAATTGTGACATGCATACATAAAGTGAAAACATGACACTGAAAAAATAGTCCTGGTATATTTGTGCAGTACAGTGTTGCCACAACTATTTAACTTGAAAAACATAAAGTACCTACAAAGCACTATACAGTGAAACTACATACAGACTTAATGTCAACAATCTCTATCAAAATTTTAACAGTATTTTTCGAAGAAATAGCGTGTTATAGGTGTCAAATTAGCAAAATCCACAAAAACCCTAAAGTAGTCAAAGTAACATTTAAAAAGAAAAAAATATGGATGCATCAGACTCCCTGATTTAAAATTGCATTACAAGGCTATAGTATTCAAAGCAGAAAATGTTAACATGAAAACAGGAATGGAGCACAATGAAGAACATAGGAATAAATTCAAACATTATATGATCAATTTTCCTTGCATAAGGGTACTACGAAGACAAGAGGGAAACAGTGTCATGAAAACTACGAAATGGCAAAATGGATTTTTCACTTGAAGAAGCAGTAAATTGGATTTTTATATCATACTATTCATATAAATTAAATAAAATTAGGGCAAATTTAAGTGTAAAACCTAAAACATTAAATTCCTATAATAAAACAGTAGAAACATTTCTTCACATTGGTTTTGTCCTTTAGTTTTTTGGATATTGAACCTAAAATACTCAATCAAAAATAAATGAATGGGACTATATTAAGTTCAAAGAGTTTAACAGCAAAGGATACACTGAAAAATAAAAGGAAATCTGACTGGAAAGAAAAACCATATGTTAGATGAGTTGGAATTCAAAAATGATACTTTAAAATCCACAGCAGAGATATCTGCACCTCAATTAAAAATTGTCCAAGGATCAGAATAGTTTTCCAAGGAACAAATAAAAATGGCCAACAGCTATTGGAGAGACTACTAAAAATTGCCAACCATCAGGAAAATGCAAATGATTACTGCTATATTATCCCACTCCATTAAGGATGACTAGTATCAAAAAAGAAAAAGGTTTAAAAAGAAAATTTTAGTGATGATGTAGGAGAAAAGAAATAGTGGTTCAGTGTTGGTGAACATAGATTAGCCAAACCATTCAGAAAAAGTAGCATTCTTAAGGAAAT
>NW_004525792.1:0-450 GCF_000260255.1 Octodon degus
TAGTAGAACATTTTGGGGGTATCCCACATATTATACTGTCATCGTGGGTACTCGAAACCAGACTATAAAAGATGATAGCACTTCACCCAGAACAGTGTCACTGTGTCCCTATACGATCAGATTGTATCTAAAAGGCAATTCCCTGGGGAATTGCTTATACACACAGTAAGCACTGGAGACTGAAATTAGGAACTACACACTAATTTATATCATTAGCCCCTTTTTTATTTATTTTGGTACATGGTGTGGATAACTTGTTTATGCTGGGTTTGGATACCACAGTCCTAGGATTATTGATGTGGACTGCTGCTTCCGGATAAATGTATGTTTTTTAAAGTAAAAATAAAGACTGCAAATCACTTGAGCTGTATTACTGTAAGACAGAACTCTTGTCTTGTATTGTCCTGTCTCTTCCTTCCTTCCTTCCTTCCTTCCTTCCTTCCTTCCTTC
>NW_004525792.1:2175-2618 GCF_000260255.1 Octodon degus
GCAGCCATGAAGTAAATGTAGGTTAGAAGGACCCAGGCTACCTGTGAGGTCTCTGAGAGAAGATGTGGGCAGGGATGGTCACAGGGTCCCTGATGGTTTGCTTCTGAACATGCATCCCTGGTTCCCCACCTGTCAAATGCAAGGATTGGATTCCCCCCACCTCAGACCTAGTGGCTTTGGCCCAAAATTCCAGGGCCACTGTGGTCTGGCCCAACTGGGAGATGCAGGGATCAGGAAGAGAAGCTGCAGAAGCCACCTTGATGCATGGGTTGGGGGGTGAATCTGCGCATGTGGGTTCCCTCCCAAGGCCCCTGGGCCTGCCTTCAGACTGTTACTGTAGGCTGCTGAGGTCCCAGCCACAGAGGCTCAACGGAGCCCATGACCTCATGATTCCAGCTGCTAAGTCCCACTCCAGAGCTGGCAACTGCCTTTTCACCTGAGCT